>NC_138212.1:3966397-4139810 GCF_964194415.1 Vipera berus | reverse complement strand
CTTTCTTTCCTTTCCTTCCTTTCCTTTCCTTTCCTTACCTTTCCTTTCCTTCCCTTCCCTTCCTTCCCTTCCTTCCCTTCCCCATTTCCTTTCTTTTCTTTCCCTTTCCTTTCCTTTCCTTTCCTTTTCCCTCTTTCCCTTTCTTCTCTCCCTTTCCTCTCCTCTCCTCCCTTTCCTTTCCTCTTCCTTCCCTTTCCTTTCCTTTCCTTTCCTTTCCTTTCCTTTCCTTTCCTTCCTTTCCTTTCCTTTTCCTTTCCTTTCCTTTCCTTTCCTTTCCCTTTTTCTTTCCTCTCCTCTCCTCCCCTTTCCTTTCCTTTTTCCTTTCCTTTCCTTTCCTTTCCTCTCCTCTCCTCCCTTTCCTTTCCTTTCCTTTCCTTTCCTTTCCCTTTTCTTTCCTCTCCTCTCCTCCCCTTTCCTTTCCTTTCCTTTCCTTTCCTTTCCTTTCCTCTCCTCTCCTCCCCTTTCCTTTCCTTTCCTTTCCTTTCCTTTCCTTTCCTTTCCTTTCCTCTCCTCTCCTCCCCTTTCCTTTCCTTTCCCTTTCCTTTCCTTTCCTTTCCTTTCCTTTCCTTTCCTTTCCTTTCCTTTCCTTTCCTTTCCTTTCCTTTCCTTCCCTTCCCTTCCCTTCCCTTCCCTTCCCTTCCCCATTTCCTTTCTTTTCTTTCCCTTTCCTTTCCTTTCCTTTCCTTTCCTTTCCTCTCCTCTCCTCCCCTTTCCTCTCCTCTCCTCCCCTTTCCTTTCCTTTCCTTTCCTTTCCTTTCCTTTCCTTTTTCCTTTCCTTTCCTTTCCCTTTTCTTTCCTCTCCTCTCCTCCCCTTTCCTTTCCTTTCCTTTCCTTTCCTTTCCTTTCCTTTCCTTTCTTTTCCTTCCCTTTCCCTTTCCCCTTTCCTTTCCTCTTCCCCTTCCCCTTCCCCTTTCTTTTCCTTTCCTCCTTCCCTTTACCTTCCCTTCTTTCCTTTCCTTTCCTGGGCTACTCCTTCCGGGTTGAAATCTGTTGGGAGCTAATTATAGGCTACTCTTGCTTTTATCACTGCTTCTAATTCAAGTCAGACTGACGGAAACTGCTGCTAATACAGAAATATTTGTCATCCTGAATAAGCCCTCAGTCTCCTGGTTGGTTCTTTCCCATGTGAAGCTTGCAGTCTTCCCAGAACTCGGATGATACAGCAGCCATCTCTTAAACTGTCTGAGCCACGGGTAGGCGATCTCGGCGCTTTTATGACTCCTGGACTATCACACTTAGTGCCCGTTACAGCCTCTCCAAGGTCACCTGATCAAAATTCAGACACTTGACTCATATTTGTGACGGTTGCAGCGTCCTGGGGTCATGTGATCCCCTTTGGCGACCTCCTGACAAGCAAAGTCAAGGGGGGTGGGGTGGGGGTGGAGAGCCAGATTCACTGAATTCCCAGAATTCCTCAGCCAGCCATGCTGAGGGAAAGAGAGAGGCTTCCAAGCTGAGCCGTGCTGGCTCAGGAATTCTGGGAGTTGAAGTCCACGAGTCATGACGGGGCCATAGTTCCCCCATGCTAGCTCAGAAATTCTGGGAGTTGAAGTCCACGAGTCATGACGGGGCCATAGTTCCCCCATGCTGGCTCAGGAATTCTGGGAGATGAAGTCCATGAGTCATGACGGGGCCATCGTTCCCCCATGCTGGCTCAGGAATTCTGGGAGTTGAAGTCCACGAGTCATGACGGGGCCATAGTTCCCCCATGCTAGCTCAGAAATTCTGGGAGTTGAAGTCCACGAGTCATGACGGGGCCATAGTTCCCCCATGCTGGCTCAGGAATTCTGGGAGTTGAAGTCCATGAGTCATGACGGGGCCATAGTTCCCCCATGCTAGCTCAGAAATTCTGGGAGTTGAAGTCCACGAGTCATGAGGGGGCCATAGTTCCCCCATGCTGGCTCAGGAATTCTGGGAGTTGAAGTCCAAGAGGTTGCCTACCCCTGGTCTAAGCCTTGGAGCGTGTGAGCTGAGCCCGATTCCTTTTCCTTCCGCAGAAATGGTGGCGTTTGCTATCAGGAGTGCGTGGGGCGCACCTTGCTCCTCAGCCTCTCTTCCTCTTCCTCCCTGAGCTCTCAGCGGGCCGGGGGGCCGCCCTCTAACGGGCTCTCCTACTGCGTCTGGGTCTTGTCAACTGGGGCGGACATCCAACCGTGCCGGCCTGAACAAAGCTGTCCAACAATCACACTCACCATTCAGCCAGACACCCTTTGCATGGTAAGCGAGAGGGATAATGACGCACCTGCCGGTCAGCAGGCAAGTTGGGGCAACCGGTGGGGCAGATTTTGCATTTCTGCTTCAAAGAGGCAAAAGGAGACAAAATTATTTACGGCCACAGTAGAGCCCCAATTTTCTGTCACTGATCGAGAAGTTGTTAAGTGAATTTTGCCCCATTTTACGACCTTGCTTGACCCGGTTCTTAAGTGAATCACTGCAGCTGTTAAGTTAGTAACCCGGTTGTTAAGCGAATCTAGCTTCCCCATGGACTTTGGTTACAAAAGGCAATAATAATAATAATAGTAGTAATAATAATAACAACCACAAACAGCAGCAGCAGCGATAACAACCACAAAATAATATAATAATAATAATAGTAATAGTAATAATGAAGTTGGAAGGGACCTTGGACATTTCTACCTCCGTTGGTGTGGTCTCATCTCCTTGTCTCCTTCAATTCCTCCTTAGCATAACTATATCTACGTCTTCGATGGCGTCCCTGACTTCCTGGACACAGGACTGATCCAGCTGGATCGGACTCTCATTGGGGCATTCTGCGGCCAAGGTCATCCCCGTCCCGTTACTGTAGAAGCAGTATCAGGTAAGAAAAAGAATTCGGTTGACGTTGGTTTATTTATTAAACTTATATCCCCGCCCATCTCACTTCCATCCTATGGAAGTCCCTTCCTTCCTTCCTTCCTTCCTTCCTTCCTTCCTTCCTTCCTTCCTTCCTTCCTTCCTTCCTTCCTTCCTTCCTTCCTTCCTCCCTCCCTCCCTCCCTCCCTCCCTCCCTCCCTCCCTCCCTCCCTTAGTCCATGCAGGACAGGAATATAAAGC
Organism: Vipera berus; assembly: GCF_964194415.1. Taxonomy (NCBI): domain Eukaryota; kingdom Metazoa; phylum Chordata; class Lepidosauria; order Squamata; family Viperidae; genus Vipera; species Vipera berus. The sequence goes on along the minus strand of NC_138212.1, from coordinate 4,136,756 downwards.
CAGTAAATAGTTTGAAATATAAGAAACGTTAAAATTAAGTTGGAATCCAGTTCTGATGAAGGACGGGAATCTTGACTGCTTTTACAATACGAGGAAGGACAGTGCTGTCTGCCATTTTTAGTCGTAGGCCAGTCTGTCTGTAAGTAGGAGTTCTGACTTAACATATGAATTTGAATTAAAGACAAAGTGAGGATTTGAACATGTTCTTAACTCGAGGAACGTCTGTAATAACAGTCGGACTCGGCTGTCAGTCTCTGTGGCTCATCAGATCCTTAGGCATTTGGCATTTTGGGCGGGGGGGGGGGTTAGCAAAAGACAAGAGAGCCTTGTTTCGAAAAGTGTGTTTACCCTCTAAGGCAGGGGTGGGCAACCTTGGTTCTTTTATGACTCGAGGACTTCAACTCCCAGAATTCCTGAGCCAGCATGGGGGAACTATGGCCCCCTCGTGACTCGTGGACTTCAACTCCCAGAATTCCTGAGCCAGCATAGCTCAGCTTGGAAACCTCTCCCTTTTCCCTCAGCATGGCTGGCTCAGGAATTCTGGGAGTTGAAGTCCACGAGTCATAAAAGAGCCAAGGTGGCCTACCCCTGCTCTAAGGGGTTGGAATCCTGTGCAGGATGAGTTAATCTAAGCTTGTTTTGTCTATTTGTGTCTTCTCCGCTCTGCTTCTTGTGTTCTCCTGCTTCAGATGAGGGTCTGAAGGCAACCGCTAAGCTCATTCTCTTAATGCAGTGTTTTTTAACCTGGGCAACTTGAAGACAGGTGGACTTCCAACTCCCCAAATTCCTCAGTCAGCATGCTGGGAGTTGGAAGTCCACCCATCTTCAAGCTGCTGACATTAACAAATATTGCCTTCAAAGAACATCTCTCCCACCTGGTGCCCCACAGCTCCGGGATCCTCATCAAGTTTTATCCTTTTTCAAACTTGCAGGCCTTCTGGTTATCTACTATGAAGCCAACTCTAGTGAGGCCTCAGGCTTTAATGCCACCTACACGGTGCACCGTTGCCGGCCCAGCTGTCACGTCAACCAGGAATGCCAGGAGGGCCACTGTGTTTGCAAGCCTGGCTACACCGGGCCCAGCTGCAAGCTCCAGGTCTGTCCAGGCAACTGTAGCGCTCACGCTGGGCAGGGAATTTGCAACAGGGTAAGTGGGTCGTGCGGACACCTGTTTAACAGGAGAAAGATCAGACCATTGTTGAAATAATTTGTTCCATAATGTACTTTCCAAAGTGCGTGGAGGTATTGAATCGTTGTCTGCAGTTAACTCCCTCCCTGTGGTTGCAAAGGTGCATTTTCCAATGTATGTAATGTCCATGGACTTTTTCTATGACCTGCGCAAGACCTGTGTGAATTGAGGAATTTGTCCTTTCTTGGGATTTAATTTCATGCCATTAATGCATATTCAAGGGAAGGTTTCCATGCCTAGATCACTTTATTTTGATGCAACAAAATGTAGAAAACCCTCCCAGTCTATCAGAGCGGTTAGGGCAGACATGTCAAACACAAGGCCTGGGGTCCAGATCCGGCCCACGAAGTGGTTTCATGTGGCCCGCGAAGCCATCCTGGAAACAGTGAGGGTACGGCCCCCATTGCCTTGGCCCTGGCCCAGAGACCCTCCTTCTGCCAGAGACCCTCAGATCTGTCCCACTCCTGCCCAGGCCCCCATAGGCACCCTTGATGCCAATGATGTAGAGCTAGCCACGCCCACCCAGTAGGCCATATGCACTCTAGCCATGCCCACCCAAGTAGGCCACGCCCACCCAGGCCACACCCACCCGGCCCCCTGAGGGCAACCGCAATGCTGATGCAGCCCTCAATGAAATTGAGTTTGACACCCCTGGGTTAGGGGGACCAATACATTCCTCTAGGCCAGGGCTAGGCAATCTTGGCTCTTTTATGACTTGTGGACTTTGACTCCCAGAATTCCTGAGCCAGCCATGCTGAGGGGAAAGGGAGAGATTTCCATGCTGAGCCGTGCTGGCTCAGGAATTCTGGGAGCTGAAGTCCACGAGTCATAAAAGAGCCAAGGTTGCCTACCCCTGCTCTAGGCGAGGTGATTTTCCATGCATTCATTTAAGGAAATGGTAGTTGGTGGAGAAAGACATATTAGAAGATCAGTGTATCAATAAAGGAGGATATTTGTAGCTCAGGGCTGAATTGTGGGGTCCTTGGTACTCCCAGAATTTGGTTGTTTTCTTGCAGACGTTTCATGACCCATCTAGGTAACGTCATCAGACTAACACTGATGATGCTATCTAATCTGAGTAATGCTGTTTGGCTCACATTTTAGACACCCTAAGAGTCTGTTACATTAGCAGTTGTGTTTAACCAATCTGAGATGGATGTTGACATTTTGGGTGCTTTTTCCCAACAAATCCCAGGCAAAGGCAAAGCAGAACCAGCCCTATCTGTATTCCTCCTACGAGCCTCCTTGCCTTATCTTCACTTTTTCTCCAGAGGCTGGGTCTGTGTATCTGCAGTGATGGCTTTGCTGGGGCTGACTGCACCATCCCACTGGAGGCTGACAAGATCATTTGGGAAACTTTGATTGACACCCAATTGACCGCTGTAAGTTACTTCCGTCCTATGGAAGTAGTCCCTTCCTTCCTTCCTTCCTTCCTTCCTTCCTTCCTTCCTTCCTTCCTTCCTTCCTTCCTTCCTTCCTTCCTTCCTTCCTTCCCTCCCTCCCTCCCTCCCTCCCTCCCTCCCTCCCAGCTTGGCTGGGACACAGGTTACAGGACCTGCCATATTGCCAATTCCAGAAGCTGTTTTCATTTTGTGATTGCCTCTGGCAGAGGTTTAACTTGAGTCCCTTTTGTAAGCTTCTTAAAACAATTGATTGTACAGTTTGTAGGGGATATTTGATAAGCCAGACTTGGACGCCCTTTCACAGGCGGAATTGCTCCAAGGACAAATGTTTTTCTTTTTTTTTCTTTTTGTTTTCTCAAAAGTTTTAAATTATATTTAACGTCTCAGTTAGATTCTTATGGGTATTTCATCCGTAACATGCCCAGAGAACTCTTCAAGCATAGACCCTTAAATAGATGAACGAAAGGAGCTTGAGGAGAGTCTCATATCTTCTGAACCTGAAGTCACCCTGATGACAGGGAGCAAGGTGTGGAACATCTCCCTACAACACTTTTCGAGCTTGTGTTAAAAGTGAGAGATGGTAACCTCATCCTCTTCCCCCTGTTTTTGGCTTCAAGGACACGGCCAGCCGCTTCCTTCACCGTTTAGGCCACACCATGGTGGAGGGTCCCGACTCCACCCTTTGGATGTTTGGAGGCATGTCGCTGCGTGAAGGAATGCTGGGTAACGTGTACAGGTAAAGAGACTCTTCCCTCCGCAAAGGGCCTCCCCAAACACCTGCTGCCTTTGTCGGCCTGACAGCCAAAGGTGCTTGTCAACGCCGCTAACATATCGGATGTTCTTGCTTTGAGAATATATGAAAATGCAGCCATTTCCCCCTGAGCTTGTGTGTTACTTTTAGAGTTAGGATTGGATGATGCTGGGGCTGGGGGGTGGGGAGGAAGAATGTGTATGGGAGTTAGTCAGACATAAAAACATCCAGTGTTTTTTTCAAGGTTGTTTGAAATAAGAGATGATAAGAACTGGAGGAAGGTCTACATTTCAAACTAATTGGAGAATGTGATTTACGACTGTTAATTAGAGGAGGGAATTGTGCTTTGGTACTATGTGTTCAGGGGAGGGGAGTTCAGATTTTGGCTTCAACCATGTACCTGCCGGTGCCATGCAGCTCGAATAAAGATTCTTGAAGGTAAACAATGCCTCTTTGAAGAGTTCCATCTGTCGGAACTAGGCCAGAGCTGCTGTGACTCCACAGGTACTCCATCGCTGAACGTCGCTGGACTCAGATGCTGGCAGGAACAGAGGACCGAGGGCCGGGGCCCAACCCCCGCTACTTCCATGCGGCTGCCTACATATCCTCAGGCAAAGCCATGTACGTCCTTGGTGGGCTGACCGCAGACGGAGTGGCCAGTGACTTCTGGTTGCTGAACCTCACCACTTTGCAGTGGAGGCTTCTGCCGGTAAGATGTCCCATTCTCGGTGGGATCCCATGAACGCCAAGCCTCCTTAGTCAGTCCCTGGGTGTGTTGAGCTGCTTCTGTTGCCACGAGTATCTCCTGGAATCCTCTGCCCCCAAACATGATGGAAATAATCCTCTTTTGGATAAAGAATATCCAGAACTGACCCATCTTCTCCAGGGTCTGCTCCTTCCTGGTCTTCAAACAAGAATAGGTAGAGAGAGAGAACCTTTATTGCCATTTTTTTTCCCTGTGGGCACAACGGCACACATTAAAAATGAAATTTAGTCGCTGGCTCTCAAAGTGCACACATGCATAACGCACATTTAAAACACTATATACAACGTATGTGTAGACCTATACACCCTTACATATAAATCACATATAAAAATATTCATCGCTGTCCATCTTGAATACATAACGGAAGGAGGAAGCTTTAGCGTTCACAAGGTTAATACTGTATGGCACAAAGCCGTGACTGAATCTGGGTGTTCTGCTTCGGATACCACGCAGCCCCCTCCTGCCAGAAGGTAAGAAGGAAAACAGGTCGTGGGGAGGATGTGTAATGTCCCAGACAATCTTGGGGACCCCGCTCAAGCAAGGCTTCGTGCAGGCGCTCCCCCACAGCTCACACAGACTCATCATCCCCTCTCCCCCTCTGCCACCAGTCCGCAAAGCCGCAAAGGTTGGGGACCGCTAGAGCCTTATCTGGTCTTTCCCGGGTGAAAACTGCCAGTCTGGAGGAGATTCTTGTATTATAGGCAGAAAACAATAAAGTCGCTTGTTTGTTCCCGCCAGAGAGAAAGAGAGAGACAGCCCTCTTCATTTCCCCTTAACCCTTTAGCAACTAATAGATCTAGAAAAGCAAAAGGAGAGAAAAGAGGCCGCTTGGTTCGCTGCGTGACATCATCTTCCTGAGCAGCGGGGAAGGGGTGTCCCCATCCAGTGGAAAATCTGGGCATTGTCTTAGTCTTCTCCGTTGATAAACAGGGACGTGATTCTCCAGGATAAAGGAAAAAGTTCAGAGAAGAGCAACTAAGACGATTGAAGGCCTGGAGACTAAAACAAATGAAGGAAGAGCTGCAGGATTTGGGTTTGGCTAGTCTAGAGAAAAGAAGGAGTAGGGGGGACATGGTAGCAGTATTCCAGTATTTGAGGGGCTGCCACGAAGAGGAGGGGGAGTCAACCTATGTCCCAAAGCATCAGAAGGCAGGACAAGTAACAGCGAATGGAAACTAATCAAGGAGAGAAGCAACCTGGAATTAAGGAGAAAGTTCCTAACAGGGAGGACAATCAACCAGTGGGCCGGCTTGCCTTCAGACGTGGGTGCTCCATCACTGGAGGTTTTTAAGAAGAGAGTGGACAGCCACCTGTCTGGAATGGTGTAGGGTCTCCTGCTTGAGCAGGGGGTTGGGCTAGAAGACCTCCAAGGTCCCTTCCAGCTCTTTTGTGATTGATAATTGATAATGCCTCATTCCTGTATCATTCATCTAAAGACGACTCCAGCGGGTAGAGAGCAGAGAGCCGTCTTCCGTTCAGTGTTCCTCTTTAGGCTTAGCAGACTCTCTTTGCTTCCTTCCCACCCTAGGATCCTCTGATCCCAGCTGTAGCTGGTCACACCCTCACGGTGCGACGCGGCTCGTCCTTGATCCTCATCGGGGGCTACTCTCCTGAGAACGGCTTCAATAAGAAATTGCTGGAATATAACGTGGCGTCGGAGAGCTGGCACGCTGGGAACCAGGCTGGAACACCTCCGACAGGTAGATGATACGGACAATGTCAGCAGGGAATCCAGGGGAGAGACGAGCAGTTGCCGAAATAAAATTTTGGACAGGCATTCCAGGATCCATTACCAAGAGGTGGTGGGAGGTATAAGCCTGCTCTCTTTTTGCAAAAATGCTTCCAAGCAAGGAAGCCCTCCAGATTCTCCAGACTGCACGGTAGAGATTCATGGGTGCACCAAAAATCTCCCGTGTTTCAGATTGGCAGATTCACCAGCCAATGCAAGAAGGGTGGACAACTCAATAGCTTAAGTCAGGAGTAGGCAACCTCGGCTCTTTTATGACTCATGGACTTCAACTCCCAGAATTCCTGAGTCAGCATAGCTGAAGTCCAGGAGTCATAAAAGAGCCGAGGTTGCCTACCCTTGACTTAAGTCAACGTTTCTCAACCTTAGCAACTTGAAGATGTGCGGACTTCAACTCCCAGAATTCCCCAGCCAGCCAGCCAAGTTGCCAGGGTTGAGAAGCTCTGGCCTAAGTAGGTTCCCCTAAGCCGTACAGGGGCACACATTGCTACTCCAGATTTCCTTTGCAGGTCTGTACGGCCACTCGGCTGTGTACCACGAGAGCACGGATGCTATCTACGTCTTTGGTGGCCACCGCTTCCACGTGGAGATGGTGTCAGCTTCTCCTGAACTCTACAGCCTTTACTACCCCAACTTGACCTGGAGTTTACTGGCCCCGTCTCAAGGCCCAAAGGTGAGAGCCTCTGGCAGCAGAATTTACACGGAGGCCTAGATGCTCTTCGGAGGGAGGACACAGAGTTTTGGACCATTAGTTTTCTTAAGCGGCCATATAAGATACAGTGCTAACCTGTAATCTGATACCAAGAAACCATTTGGAAAATCCCTAAATATAATCCTGGGATAGAGATCGGTAGGACCCCACCTGGCAGAATGAAGCATCTCCAAAGCCTGAGCTTTGGATGCAAATTAGAGGCAAACCTCAGAATCAGAATAGAGCTGGGAGGGACCTTGGAGGTCTTCTAGTCCAACCCCTCGCTCAAGCAGGAGATCCTATACATTTCAGACAAGTGGCTGTTCAGTCTCTTCTTAAAAACTTCCAGGTTTGGAGCATTCACAGCTTCTGGAGGCAGGTTGTTCCACTGGTTAATTGTTCTCACTGTCAGGAAATTTCTCCTTAGTTCTAGGTTGCTTCTCTCCATGGTTGGTTTCCATCCGTTGCTTCTTCTCCTGCCTTCGGGCGCTTTGGAGAATAGCTTGACTCCCTCCTCTTTGGGGCAGCCCCTGAGATACTGGAACGCTGCTATCATGTCCCTCCTTAGTCCTTCTTTTCTCTAGACTGGCCATACCCAAATCCTACAACCGTTCTTCCTATGTTTTGGTCTCCAGGCCTTTAATCGTGCACTTTTTTTCAAAGCCTCAACATCCTTTTGGTAATGCGATGAACAACAATGGATGCTGTATTCATCTCTCCGTCCCCATCTCTCTCCAGCCTCTGGCCCATTTCTTCCACGTGGCCGCTGTGCTGAAGGACACCATGGTGGTTATAGGCGGGCGAAACGAACGGGAGAACTTCACCAGCCACGTTTTCTTCTACCAGCTGAATTGCAATACTTGGATCCTTCCCAACAGCACAGGTAGAGGACACCCAGGGGGTCCTTGACTTAACAAGCGTTTCCTTAGTCGACGGGATACGTGCGTTCGCCTTCAGTCGTTTGTTTCGCGACCGTTCAGAGTTACAGCGGTGCTGAGAAAAGGGGCTTAGGACCAGTCTTACACACTTCACGACCGTTGCAGCATCCTCATGGTTACGTGATCAAAATTCAGGCACTTGGCCTCTCTTTAGGATGGCTGCAGCGTCCCCGGCCCCTTGGGTTTTTATTTGCAGCCTTTCTAGGGAGCATCTGACAGTCAGAAGTCAAGGAGGGAAGCCAGGTTCGCTTAACAACGGCACAACTTAACAGCGGCAGTGTTTCGGTTAACGACCGTGGCCAAAAAAAAGGCTATAAAATGGGGCATGACTCGGTAACCGCTACCTGGCTTAGCAGTGGAAAAGTTGAGCTCAGTTGTGGTCGTAAGTCAAGGACTACGACCTTGACTAGCAAGGAGGGCATGACTTTACAAAATGATTAAGCGCCCCCGGTCTCTTAAGGCTGACTTGGGGCCCTTCCATTTAATCTGCTAAATATTTCCACCGGTTGAAGAACGGAGGCGGTTTCAGTACACAAACTGGGCCGGGAAGCTTTTGCTGAAGTGTCTCTGGGATAGAGAGACAGGAAGAGCGAAGTCACGAAGGCTGAGACTTCCCAGCTGCTGCAGGGAAGCTAAACCCACAAAGCCCTATTATTCATTCAAATAAATTCTACTCTTTTTATCAGTTTAATTTAATTTAATTTAATATTTAATTTAATTAAATATATGGACACCCGTCCTAAGGAACTCTGGGCAGCTTATGTTATTATTGTGATTGGTCTCACAGCCAGTCAGATACTTAGCCTGGATTTGGCATTTTTGTACATTTTTGATAACCAGTTTGGTGTAGTGGTTAAAGGGCCAGACTAGAAAGCGGGAGACTATTTGGGCCAATCAAAGAAGTGGCAGTGTTTGTGAAGCAACATTAGGGACTAGGTGCTTGAGTCTGAAGAGGGAAGGGAAGGAAATATTCTTGGGCTTGTAGGTATATGCACATAATTGGGAAGGGAAGGGAAGTAGGTCTGCCCTGGACCTTTTGTATATACTAACCCAGGAGTAGACAACCTTGGCTATTTTATGACTCATGGACGTCAACTCCCAGAATCCCTGAGCCAGCATGGGGGAACTATGGCCCCCTCAGGACTTGTGGACTTCAACTCCCAGAATCCCTGAGCCAGCATGGCGGAACTATGGCCCCCTCATGACTTGTGGACTTCAGCTCCCAGAATCCCTGAGCCAGCATGGCGGAACTATGGCCCCCTCATGACTCGTGGACTTCAACTCCCAGAATTCCTGAGCCAGCATGGCTCAGCTTGGAAACCTCTCGCTTTCCCCTCAGCATGGCTGGCTCAGGAATTCTGGGAGTTGAAGTCCAGGAGTTGTAAAAGAGCCAAGGTTGCCTACCCCTGCACTAACCTATTTGGGGGTAACATTTCCAGCTGCCTTGCGGTAGAAAGAATATTCCTTAACTGGCCTTGTAGCAGTGGGGAGCCGAAAGGAGTGCTTTCACTTCTGTTTTCTGTTTGGGGGTTGGTGCTCTTTCTCTCTCCCCCCCTCCTCCCCCCGGTCAGTTTTTCTCACTGAAGATTTTTGTCTTTCCTCTCTCTAGCCGGCGCCGTGCTGGGGGAGCCCATGACCGAGTCCATCGCCCACGCCGTGGCTTCTGTGGGAGGCCGCCTCTACCTCTCGGGGGGCTTCAGCGGGGTGGCCCTGGGGCGCATGCTGGCCCTCTCGGTGCCGCTTGACCCCTGCCTTATCTTCTCCAGCCCGAAAGCTTGCAACGGCTCCAATGCCAGCTGCATCTGGTGCCACGCCAGCTGTGTCTCTGCCGATGCGGCTGAAAGGTACAACAGAATACAGGTCGTCCTCAACTTACAGAGAGTTCATTTTAGTGACCGTTCAAAGCTACGACCACACTGGAAAAAAGCGACATGACCATTTTTCACACCTAGCGCCCATTACTAGACCATGAGTTCTAGTGCCACCTTGGGCTTCAAAGCCGACTGGGTGACTTCTGGCCAGTCACCAGGACACGATGAATTCTAGGAAGGAATCAATGGCAAATCACTTCCGGTTTTCAAATGGATGGGGAGTTTGGTTCACGACGGAAGCTCACGGTTGATCTTCTTCCTGCAGACAAGGCTGCTCCGTTGGGGGAATCTCCTGCTTCCCCACCCCAAGATCTGCAGATGAGTGTCGACGGCTGAGGACTTGCAGTGAGTGCCTGGCCCAACATCCTCGGGCCATGGCCCACAGCCTGGGCATTCCTGTAAGTAGCCACCCACCCATGTTCTGGCAACGAGCCCACTTGGAGGCAGAACCTGAGTAGAGAGAGGGGATCATCAACCTTTTGATCCTGTGCTCTCTTTCCAAGAAGTAAGAGAGATGGGCTAATGGGGAGCACATAGGCCCAGTGTATCCAGGGCCTGTCTGGAAAGAGAATTTGACGGTGGGAGAACAAAGGCCCTGGAGAATGGCTGGCTGGGAAATTGCGGGAGTTGAAGGCCACACATCTTAAATTTGCCATGGTTGAGCAACAATGGACTGGTGTGTGTATTGTGTACAGGCAGTATCTCTTTATAAAGAGCCTCCAACTGTTGTAAATACAGTTCTGCAACCAATTTTGGTCACCATACGTGAGACCTTGGAAAAAGCGCAGAGAAGAGCAGCTAAAATAAAGCCTGGTGACTAAAACATAAGGACGGCTGCAGGATTTGGGTATGGCTAATCTAGAGAAAAGAAAAAATAGGGGAGACATGATAGCAGTATTCCAGTATCTGAGGGGCTGCCAAAAAGAAGAGGGGGTCAACTTATTTCCCAATGGACCAGAAGGCAAGACAAGAAACAATGGTTTGAGAGAGAGAGAAGCAACCTGGAATTACGGAGAAACTTCCTGACAGTGAGGACAATCAACCAGTGGAACAGCTTGCCACCAGAAATCGTGGGCGCTCCATCACTGGAGATTTTTAAGAGGAGACCGGACAGTCACCTGAGACGGTATAGGTCCTCCTGCTTGAGTGGGGGGCTGGACTAGAAGACCTCCAAGGTTCTATTCTATTCTATTCTATTCTATTCTATTCTATTCTATTCTATTCTATTCTATTCTATTCTATTCTATTCTATTCTATTCTATTCTATTCTATTCTATTCTATTCTATTCTATTCTATTCTATTCTATTCTATTCTATTCTTATTTTTCCAAACCAGGGAAGTATTTGGTCATTTTGGCAAAACCCACAGAGCCTCTTAGATTGGTATTGCTCAACTTTGACAAGCTTTAAGCTGTGCAGATGTTAATTCCCACAATTCCCCAGCCAGGCACGAATTCTGGGAGTTGAAGCCCACCCATCTTAAATTTGCTGAGATCGAGAAATGCCTGCTTTCGAGACAGGCGTGGTTTATGGGGAAAAAGTATGGAGGGAGGACGGATTCCCAGCAGTGAAAGAGGGATCCAAATCGAACCACATTCCAGGCTTCAGGATTCCAACACTTGGGTGGGTTACCGCCGCCAGGTTTGCTGACTGCTCTCTGCTCCCCAGCCCTCACCGCAGTGTAAATGGTGCACCAACTGCCCCGAGGGCGCCTGCATCAGCAGCAGCGGCAGCTGCACTTCGGAGAATGACTGCCGCATCAACCAGCGTGAGATCTTTGTGGCCAGCAACTGCTCCGAGATCTCGTGCGAGGCGTCCGACTGCGCCAAGTGCACGGCTTCCGGGAAGTGCATGTGGACGAGGCAATTCAAGCGCACCGGTGAGGGAGTGGTCTGTGATTGGCAGAGGTCGGGTGAGAAGAGGAGACTAGGGAGGAGAGAAGGGGGCGGAGAGTTCTGACGACGAAGAGACGAGAATCGAAAGACAACTGTTGGGGGGATGATGATGATGATATGATGATGATGTTGGAAGGGACCTTGGAGGTCATCTAGTCCAGCCCTCCACTCAGGCAGGAAACCCTATACCATTTCAGACAAATGGCAATATGACAATATCCATTCAGTCATGGCTGACTCTTGGCTAATCTGTGGACCAGGTCTCTCCACCTCTTCGCATCTTGCATTACTGATTCATTTAGCGACCCTTTGAAGTTACAACGGCACTTAAAAAAGGGACTCGCAACCACTGCCGCATCCCCAACAGTTGTGGGATCCAAATTCAGATGCTTAGCAACTCTCCTATTTATGATGGTCGCGGTGTCTTGGGGCCATACGATCCCCTTTGGCAACCTTTCTGACAAGCAGCGTCAATGGGGAAGCCAGGTTCACTCACAAATCATGTTACTAACTTAACAACTGTAGTGATTCATTTAACAACTGCGACAAGAAAGGTTGTAAAATGGGGCAAAACTCACTTAACAAACGTCCCAGCAACAGAAATGTTGGGCTGAATTGTAGTGGTACGTTGAGGACCACTTGTACTTCTTTGAGTTTTTCTATGCTCTGGCTGGTTCCGCTTTGATTGTTGGGGAAGATGGGGCTAATGACTATAAAATTAACCATGAAGAGTTGGCTAAGGGCACCATAGCTTGGAAGACCAAGAGAGACTTGGGCCCAGAAGCTTTGGTCCCTGGAGAGCATCTAGACATCAGCCCTGTTGAAGTCCACCTCCCCAAGTTCTCCTGAACGTCTGTTCATTTCAATGGAGTTTCTGGAGAAGACACATCCATTTCTCCCAAACCGAATCTTCCTCTTCTTTCATTCTCAGTGTCCTCCTGAATATAGTGGGCCACCATGCTTCTCTCCCAGTAGAGTGGTTGGGGGCAGGCAATTAAGGGGAATGATCCAGTCAAGATTGAATTGCTAAGATGCTGGCTAACCTCTGTCGTTGCTCAACTTGCCGTAGAAATGGGAGAGGAAGCTTGGGAGAAATGGGATTTTTTTTAAGAAGTAGTCTACGGACCACGAGAACCAAGGTCACAAAAGCAGGTGTCTGACGAAGAAGTGGACCTTTCTCATAACAAGCCAGAGAAATATGATTGGCCAACGTGAACACTTGATGGGTGGGGGTTATAGAGAGCTATTGTTAACTAGCCAGATTTTCGTGCAGGAAACTTAAACCTGATTTTGCTTCTTCAATACTGAGATGTGTATTCAATAAAGCTTATCTTTTATGGCACCTCAAAGCTGTAGAGTTTCTTCAGTGCTGAATTTGCTAGTCAGACAGTTGACAGATCCTGGCCTTGAAAGCTCTTTGTATTCACCCTTCTTCCTCCCCCCCCCAATGTTTAGGGGAGACCCGCCGCATCCTCAGCGTGCAGCCCACCTACGACTGGACTTGCTTCAGCCACTCGCTCCTCAACGTCTCCCCGATGCCTGTGGAGTCCTCGCCTCCCCTGGCCTGCCCCACACCCTGCCACAACCACAGCACTTGTGGGGACTGCCTCAGCTCCAAGGGGGCTGATGGGGGCTGGCAGCAGTGTGTCTGGAGTGTCAGCCTGCAGCAGGTAAATGATTTGTGCGGTCAGTGTACGCCAGCTCTGCCAGGGAGACTGTAATACAGGGGTCTCCAAATTTGGCCACTTGGAGACTTGTGGACTTCAACTCCCAGAATTCCCAGGCCAGCATGTCCAATTCTGAGAGCTGAAGTCCTCAACATGGCTGGCTGGAGAATTCTGGGAGTTGGAAGTTCACAGGTCTTAAATGTGACCAAGTTTGGAGACCCCCTACTCTAATGTATTCTCTCTCTCTCTCTCTTTGTCTCCCTTCTCTGCAGTGCATGAGTCCAACTTACCTACCTATGCGCTGCGCGGCTGGGATGTGTGGCCGGGTACTGAGCGGGTCGGAAAGCTGCACTCCATCCTGTTCCCATTTCCAGCAATGCGCTCTTTGCATCCAGCAGCCTCGGTGTGGCTGGTGCAGCTTCCAGGGAGAGAATGGCAAAGGGCGCTGTCTGGAGGGCGGGCGGAGTGGCCCTCGCCACGGTGGGTCCCTGGGGTTTGGCTGGCGCATTCTGAGGGGAGTATTGAATGGGTGCTCAGCAGTGGGAAGCAGAGGGCGAGAAAGAGTGGCTGGAAACGAAGCTAGAAACTGGGAGATTGTGAGTTTTAATCTCACCTTAGGCAGGAAAACAGGCTGAGTGGCTTTGGGCCAATCACCAGGAGATGGTGAGTTATAGTCTCGGCTTAGCAGGAAAGCTGGCTGGATAACTTTGGGCCAGTCACCAGGTGATGGTGAGTTTTAGTACAGCTCTAGGCACAAAAGCTGGCTGGGTGACTTTCAGCCAGTTACTAGGAGACGGTGAATTCTAGTCCTGCTCTAGGCATGAAAGGTGACTGGATGACTTTGGGCCAGTCACCAGGAGACAGTGAGTTCTAGTTCTGCTCTAGGCATGTAAGGTGACTGGATGACTTTGGGCCAGTCACCAGGAGACAGTGAGTTCTAGTCCTGCTCTAGGCATGACAGTTGGCTGCATGACTTTGGGCCAGTCACCAGGAGACAGGGAGCTCTAGTCCTGCTCTAGGCATGAAAGCTGGCTGGGTGACTTTGGGCCAGTCACCAGGAGACAGGGAGTTCTAGTCCTGCTCTAGGCATGAAAGCTGGCTGGGTGACTTTGGGCCAGTCGCTCTCTCTCAGCCCAACTGAATTCACAGGATTGTTGTGAAGAGGAAGGAGCACCAGGTTTGTCAGCCACGGGGGAGAAAGAGATAAAAATATCTATATTTATATATCTATAGGTGGAGAATTAGCTTCCAGGATCGTGCTTCTGGCCATGGTTGTTTTGAAAACTTTGTAAAGGGATAGATTGTACAGCAGGTGGACAGGCAGATATGCAGGGCCTTCCTTTGTGGGCCTTCGCTGGGCGAGGTGGGGGCTACCCACATGCTGGCTGGAGGATTCTGGGAGTTGAAGTCCACCCAGCTCTAAGATTGAGCAACTCTCCTTCACAAATGCATTCCTGCAGCTCAAGATTTCTCCCCCCCCTCTCTTTTCCTCTCTGCTCTGCAGGGCTGGTGGAGTTGTGTGGCCTGAAAGCAGACTGGGCGTTCATGTCGTGCCCGCCCGAAAACGAATGCCTGAATGGGCATCACGACTGCAACGAGACCCAAAATTGCAGCGACCTGCCTCACAGCTACAAATGCACCTGCAAAAACGGCTACACCTTGGACAAGTCAGTACGAGGAGCGTCCCGGCTGTACTTCTAGCTCACGTCGGGCTCTGTTTTGAGGCCTCTCTTAACAAGGGGGAGTGGGGGGGGGGACCCCAGTTCCGCAGCCTGGGAAATTAAACTGGCTGGAGGTCCTTTTCCCTACCTGCCTACCTGCATTCAGCCTCTGGGTTGACTTCCCCACCTGTTGCCGCTTTTGAAACCTTGGCCTTCACTAGATGGTAGGAAGGAGCGGGAAGGGGTGTGTCGCACAGCCAAGGGGCCTGAGCAAACCTGGTTCGTCTCCTATGGGCATGTTCAGGCAGTCTTTGGTGGTAGGAATGTCTGCACATGGACATGCAAACAATCTCAGGCTGTTAACACCCAGCCTTCTAAAGCAGAGCCCTCCCCAACCTTTTGGGCACCAGGCACCACCGGTTCCATGGAGAGAGGTTTTTCCACGGACCGGAGGGGATGTGGTTTTGTGTGCTGCCTGCATCCTGCAGATGGGGCTTTGCTTGTTTGCGCGGACCGGTTGCTGGCATGCCACGGCCCGGTGCCAGTTCACAGACCGGGGGTTGGAGACCCCTTTTCTAAGGGACATGGCTGCCTCCAGATTTGCTATGCTCAGCTCCGCTTTGCACGACCTCCTGCTTTGTTTCTCTGCACTGCAATAGTCCCCTCCGACTTGCGAACTCTGTGACCGTTGCAGTCCAGACTTGGTCTTTCTCTGTCCAGAGAGTGGATTGTTGCTCAGTGATTTTCCTTTGCTAAGCTCCAATTTCAGCTCTTTGCTTAATTTGCTTTAAGTTAATGTACTAAGCAGTCACAAGTATTGATGGGGACAGGGCAGGGGTAGGCAACCTTGGCTCTTTTATGACTCGTGGACTTCAACTCCCAGAATTCCCGAGCCAGCCAGCTGGCTGGCTCGGGAATTCTGGGAGCTGAAGTCCACGAGTCATAAAAGAGCCAAGGTTGCCTACCCCTGAGATAGGGGAAGGAGAATTGGTGTTGTTAGGTCTGCTGTTTCCGACAAAGTTCCACGTCCGTGCCGAAGACCCTTTTGTGATTCTGCCCATTTCCCCCGCCCCCCGCCTCTGTCCCCCCTTTGCAGCATTACAGGACTGTGCAAGCCGGTGTGCGAGCAAGGCTGTGTGAATGGGACCTGTGTGGAGCCCAACGCGTGCCAGTGTCATTTTGGCTACGTGGGTCAGAACTGCTCGGTGGAGTGCCAGTGCAACAAACACAGCAACTGCCGGGGCGTGGGGGCCCAAGACCAGTGCCTGCAGTGTTTCAACAACACCATGGTGAGAAGGGCGGAGAACAGCAGGGGTGGGGTTGGGGGGGAGGCAACCTGCACGACCAAAAGGAACTAATTTGAGCTGGATTGTCAGCTTGCCGGGGGTTTTGCGTTCTCAGCCCTTTTTTGAGGCTGGGATGGAAGGTAGCAAAGGAGGTGGATTGCCTGGGGGAGCGGGGGGAGGGGGCATTCCGAAGGAGCAAGAGGCAACTCAGTCTGGGTATTACGTGTGAGAGAAAGAGAGTGAAGACAGCCCCTCCCGAATAGAGCACAGGCAGTCCTCGACTTACGACCACAATTGAGACGAGAATTTACGGACCAAAGGTGGTATGGTCCAAAACTGTCTTCAAAAGAGACTGTCTGAATTGACTGATCCAGGAAGGGACACAGCTGGTGCATCAAATGGAGCCAGGCAAAAGCTTTCTTGGCATCAGGCCCCAAACCCAGAATTGCAGGCGGTAATTCTCCCAGCCTGACTTCTTCATTGTTTCTTACCTGTAGACGGAATCTTGCCAGATTCAACTCTCTATACCCGTGGTGGCGAACCTATGGCACGCGTGCCACAGGTGGCGCGCAGAGCCCTCTCTGTGGGCACGCGCACCGTCGCCCCAGTTCTAGGCCTTCAGCTGGGTGTTATAAAACCTTTTCGCTTTAGGCCTCCGCCTAACAAGGTTCAATAAATCAACCAATTTCAATTTCTCGCAGGAAAAAAAAAGATCTTGCCAAGTTGGAATTGATTGATCGAACTTTTTAGTCTCATCCCCCAGTCTTCCATTACCACTGCAGCCACGCCAACCCAATGAGCCACACCCACCCAATGGGCCACGCCCACCCAATGGGCCACGCCCATCCGGCAGCCGACAATACATAAGTGAGTTTTAGGTTGCAGTTTGGGCACTTGGTGTCTAAAAGGTTCCCCATCATTGCTCTATACCAGGGATCTTCAAACTTGGCCCTTTTATGACTTGTGGACTTCAACTCCCAGAATTCCTCAGCCAGTTCAAACTTGGCCCTTTTATGACTTGTGGACTTCAACTCCCAGAATTCCTCAGCCAGGCATGCTGGCTGAGGAATTCTGGGAGTTGAAGTCCACAAGTCATAAAAGGGCCAAGTTTGAAGACCTCTGCTCTATACACTCTGGGAACTGTTAGGGAGGGGCTGTCCTCACCCTCTTTCTCTCACAATATCTGGGCTGAGTTGCCTCTTCTTCCTCTGCAATCCCCGTCCCCACCCCTCTCCCTTCTGGGAGTCCATCTGCTTGCTACGCTGTTCCATCACAGAGACCCATACATTTACCCTTGTGCTGCCCGCCGTGCAAAACTCTGCCCCCTTCTGCTCCTCCCCTTAGGGGCCACACTGTGAAAAATGTCAGCCGCTCTTTGTCGGGTCCGCCCTGAACGGTGGCTTCTGCCGGCCTTGCCACCTTTTCTGCCAAGGGAACAGCAACATGTGCATCACACGGGAAGAATACAAGCGAGCCCAAGACAATCCAGCCCGCTTCCCCCTGGAGCCCGCCTTGGTGAGTGGAACGAAGCTCCCCCCCCCCCCGGTTCGGGGTCGTAGACCATGGCCCTCGTTTAGCGACCATGATTGAGGCCGGCAACTCGCTTGTTATAAAGCAGTCGCTAGGTGCAAACTACCGCTCTTGCTTTCCTTTGCCTCAAGAGGTGCGGACTTCAGCCGTGCCAAAGGGCGGAATGGCGGAGGCAGAGAGTGTGAAGACCCTCTATAGCAGGGGTCTTCAAACTTGGCCCTTTTATGACTCAGCCAGCAAAGCTGGCTGAGGAATTCTGGGAGTTGAAGTCCACAAGTCATAAAAGGGCCAAGTTTGAAGACCCTTGCTCTATAGTGTGTCAGCGTGGCTGAGAGGAGACCACCCGCTTTGATCACGGCTCTGTAGCTCATGCCTCTTCAGGAATACGGGGGAATGGGAGAGAACGTGTGTGGCTTGTCTTTTTCTTTTCACAGATTCCCACGTGGGTGGCGGAAGGCCCTACCGAGGATGCGGCTATGTGTGTGAACTGTCAGAACAACAGCTTTGGCGACAAGTGCGAGAGCTGCCTCCACGGCTACTTCCTGCTGGAGGGCAAATGTACCAAGTAAGGGCCAAAGTCACCGGCTAGCCTTGCATGGCTAAGGTGGGACTAGAACTCACCGTCTCCTGCTTTCTAGCCTGGTTTCTTAACCACTAGACCAGGGGTCTGCAACCTTGACAACTTTAAGACTTGTGAACTTCAGCTCCCAGAATTCCTCAGCCAGCTATGCTGGTCCACGTGTCTTAAAGTTGCCAAGGTTGAAGACCCCTGCACTAGACCAAACTGGGGGTGGGGTCTGTCCAGATGAGGCCAAGTGGACAGTTCTTGAGCTGACACAGTTCTTGAGCTACAGATTTCTCCCCGTTCGGCGCTAGTCCCCATCGAGGCAGAGGAAGTCCCCTCACCTTACAGTTGTTCACTTAAAGATGGTTCCAAGTTACAAATCTCAGAAAAAGCGACTGACGATCTCTCTGTGGTCATGTGATTGTAATTTGGGGTTACATTAGGCTTACATTTAGGACAGCGGCCACATCTCAAGGTCCTGTGATCCCGAAGCCAGAGATGTGCTTAATGACCATAGGGGTCACTTAATGGCCACGGGGGTGAATCATTGTAAAATCAGGCCCGATCAGGTGAAGACTTGTGTAGTGACCAAAATTCCCATTCCAATCGTGGTTAGAAGTTGAGGACTACTTGTAGTTCTGATGGAATGACCAAAAGGGCTCCTGGACCGCTAAGAGGGTGGTGGGCGGTGCAGTTGGAGCAATCATTCACCTCCCCCTCCTCTCCCAGGTGCCAATGTAACGGCCACGCTGACTATTGCCACGAACTGGATGGGACGGGTTGCCCATGCCAAAACAACACGGAGACCGGAGGCTGCCAGAACAGTGCCCAAGCTGACAAAAAGGACTGCTACAAACAACAGGTGAAGGGGAGGGTGGGGGGGCTGGGGGTTCAGGCTGACAGGGAAGGACCCCAAAGAAAAGCAGTGGTGCTAAAATCGGGAGAAAGAGAACCTCATTCAGTGGGTGGATAATCAGCCACCCAAAATCAGAGACGGTTTCTCTGGATGCCCTCCTGCACACCTCACACCCCCACACCCCCTTCTGGGATAAATGGAAGCTGAAGAACACCACATTCATTTCCCAACAGACATTTATCGACTTAGCACGTGTTTTTTATTGGTGGAGCTAGTCATGGGCAATCCTGAAGGCCCACAATCACAATAACCTGGAACATGTTACATTTCTTCAAAGATCATGGAATGGTAGCTGGAAGGGGAGTGACACCCTGACATTTTCAGGGTGTCTAGACCCAATTTTTGCGGCTGGAGTCACAGTCAGAACCACTGTATTCTGCAGTTGTCGCGAGCACAGAAAACACACATTACGGGACTGCATCAGTTTGCTAGACAAAGTAAATATAAAGTCCGCTAATGAGTGTTACTGGGGTGTGGGAAATGACGCATGCCGTTTCACCAGCATCTCTTAAAATGGGTCCCCAACCTTGGCAACTTTAAAACCTGTGGACTTCAACTCCCAGAATTCCCCAGCCAGCCATGCTGGCTGGGGAATTCTGGGAGTTGAAGTCCACAGGTCTTAAAAGTTGCCAAGGTTGGGGACCCCTTTCTTAAAACATGGCTCTCAACTTGGAGTGGGAAGAAGCAGTTTAAGATAAGTTGGAATCGCTTCCTATAAATCTGCCTGCTGGTCTTTTTTCTCTCCTTTCCACAGTGTGCCAAATGCCGGGAGTTATTCCACGGGAATCCGGTGGGTGGCCACCAATGCTATCGGCTGATCATTGTCGATCAGGAGAGCTGCTTTGACCCCATGTCCCAACTCAACTGCTTTCACGAGCCGAACATCAAGAACTTGCCGTTTGGACGCTCCGTTTTCTTTGGAGTCCAGCCCAAGTTTACCAACGTGGACATCCGGATCACCATCGATGTGACCTTCGGCGGAGTGGACGTCTACATCTCGACCTCCTACGAAACGTTTGTGGTGGACGTAGACCGGGCCACCGGCATCCACTTGGTGCGGATCGTCCCCTCGGGGGAAGACCCGGCGGCGCGCAGCGGCTTAAGCAACGGGAGCCAGTCGTCTCCGCTGGTCCGAGAGGCGCAGGCCCACGGCTTGATCACCTATATCACCGTGAGGGAGCAGCAGGCGGTGTTGATCGTGCGAGGGGTCCGAGATCGCGTGGTCATCACTTACCCGCACGAGATCCACGCCCTGAAATCCAGCCGTTTTTACGTCATCCTGCTGGGCATCGGAGGGAGCGGCCCCAACGTCACCGAGTCTCAGGGCCTGCTCTTCTTCCGCCAAGACCAGGCCCACATTGACCTCTTCGTCTTCTTCTCCGTCTTCTTCTCTTGCTTCTTCCTCTTCCTCTCCGTCTGCGTCTTGCTTTGGAAAGTCAAGCAGTTCCTGGACTTGAGACACGAGCAGCGGCGCCACCTGCAGGAGATGACCAAGATGGCCAGCCGGCCTTTTGCCAAAGTGACCATTTACTTTGAGCCGGACAATTTGGGGGCACCTGCCGAGCTGGTGTTTCTCCCTGCTCGCCCCCACAAACTCCCGTCCCTGGCAGCCGCCCAGCCCTTGCCTAGTCGCTTGAAACCCTACCACGAGGTCCCCTATCCCGTGGCCCATTTCCGCCGCTCGGAGCCCTTCCTGTCCCATCTCATGGGCTACTCCTACTCCAGCTTCCGAGTGGGACCGATCACCTTGGAGCCTACGGACGACGGCATGGCTGGTGTGGCTACCGTCCTCTTCCAGCTACCGGGAGGGCTGCAGGCCCCCAACCGCGCTTGCCTTGGCTCTGCCCTCGTCACCCTGCGCCACAATCTCCAGGACTACTGCAGCAGCAGCCACGGCATGAGCAGCTCCCGCAAGGGCCTGCTCAGCCACGAGAACATCACGAGCATGTCCCTATGAGTTAGTGGAGAACTCGGCCGTGCTGGGGGCCGAGAGGGGCTTCAGCGATCTTCATCTGCCTTGGGCAGGGGCGGAGAAGGGCAGAGCCTTCAGTAGAGCAGGGGTGCAAAGTCGCTCCAGCTTGTATATCTTCGGTACAGACATTCCTGCCGGATGGAGTGGAAAAGCCACCGATGCTCTCTGGGGCTTTTGTGCCCGTTCCGTTGCCCTTTTGCTCGGGGGCCAACTCAGTAGGAGTGCATGGTATAGGCCAGAGGTCCCCAAACCTTTGGGTACCAGGGACCGGTTCCGTGGAGAGAGGTTTTTCTGCGGACCGGAAGGTGCGTGGTTTTGTGGGCTGCCTGCATCCCGCGGATGGGGCTTTGTTTGTTTGTGCCGCTTGCTGGATACCGCGGCCCGGTATTGGTCCACGGACCGGGGGTTGGGGACCCCTGGTATAGGCCACAGGGATCTCCAACCTTGGCAACTTTACGAGTTGTGGACTTCGGCTCCCAGAATTCCTCAGCCAGCCATGCTGGCTGAGGAATTCTGGGAGCTGAAGTCCACAAGTCATGGCTGGCTGAGGAATTCTGGGAGTCGAAGTCCACAAGTCGTAAAGTTGCCAAGGTTGGAGACTCCGCTATAGGGGAAGCATGCACGTGGCCCTCAGCCTAGTTCTTAATGTCTGCGTTCACCCGACACGCTTAACCAAGGCCTAGTGTCTGGGTTGGTGCAACATGCTAAGCTTGGTTAGTATTCACTGGTAAGCTCTTCTGTGTCTTCATACGTGTCAGCCCCACCCGTTGCTTTATTTAACGTTTCCATACATGATGGAAAACCAGGGGACGAATCATTTCCGCCGTTTCAATTGAGCAGACTGTGCCAAGGCAGCCTCTGATCGCGTCCCGGGCCGGGTTTGTCAAAATGTGGTTGTAAAGACGGAGGAAGGAGGGCGTTTTGGCTTGATCGTTCACAGTCTACTAGATCTCAGTCGCTTCCTTCCTACCCGGCGTGGCTGCAGATTGATTGGCCAGAACTACTAATCATCCAACTCAGCTGGATACAACAAGCCCTGAAACATTTTTTTAAGAGAGTTGGCTGCCATTCTTGGATCAGATGTCTCAGTTGGAGAAGGAGAAAACTTGGTTTAGGAAGAATCATGTCAACCTGGGGTGGAGGAGCAAGAAGTGTCACGCTGGGCAATTCTTCCCGGCCTGTGGTTTTGTTACATTAATGAGCTTTTGTGTTGATAGTCATCTCCCTTGCAAGTTGGAAGAAGAAGCAGAAAACGTCCCTTTGATGTGTGGGAGATAATCGCGCTTGAGCTTTTGCGTAGCCTCTTGATCTTGAGCAGCTGGTTTGTTGCAACACTGGACGAGCTGTTGTGCGGTGATTAAAGTTGTTAATCCGGCGCTGGATGGGGCAGAAGAAAGCATGTTAGTTGCAGGCGGCTAAACTGGTCAGAATTAGGGAGCTGTGCTGCTTTTCGTATCAAGTTGCCCTTGACACCTCTGCAGGGGTCCAGGCGTGGTGCCGAAAACGTGGTGATGTGGAGGAGGCGGGAAGATTGTGTGTGTGTGTGTGTGTGTGCGTTTCACTTCTGACCAAAGCATGGGCTGATGTCCTCTGCCGTATTCCCCGTGTCTCTTGTTTTAAGCTCATTTTCAGCTTTCTGATGTTGTCATTCCTTCCCGACATGTAAGTTTCTCTTTCCTGGTTAGTTGCGAAGAGGGCTTCAGGGGTTCCAGGGTGGCTTAACAGGAAGTCTTTATCTCGCGCGCCATCTGGCAGGTGGCACAGGGGCAGCAGCAGCAGGTAGCCAACCAGTCGCAGCACACATTCCCCTTGGAAAGAAGGAAAAGAAAATGAGCGTAAATCCGTCTTTCTCAACCTCGGGAACTTTCAGATGGTGCGAACTTCGATTTCCCAGAATTGACATTGCAGCCGGGCTGGCTGGGGAATTCTGGGAGTTGAAGTCCACGCGTCGGGAAAGTTCCCAAGGTTTGAATAACACCGCTATAAATTACCCACTGCAATGTCTTCTATTTAACTTACGCTCCATAGCGCCTGCGCCTTTCCAGTTCCGACCCCCTCCGATTAAAAATAAATGAAAACAACAACAAACAGCCACCAGTCTCAGCTTCCTGGCTTCCTTTTGCATTTTAAAAGGTCCGCGGAGCTGGCTCCAGGACGAAAGGAGAAATCGTAGCTATTCCTCTCTCTTCCCCTCCCTCCCTCCCCACCCCAGGATTTAAAGATCAGCAGGAAAACTGCCACCGCCCGCAAAGTTGAAATAATTAAATCTTCTCTCCCAACTCTTGCCGGAGCGATTCCTCCCATCTGCTTCTCAACCTCGCCTTCTCGCCCAGTCCTCTCGGCTCAAAAAAACCCCAAAAAACCTCTCCGGATTTAATTGCGGCCCACGGAAGCCAACGGTACCTCGATGCGGAGCTGTTCTCGCAAACTTGTCCGGAGGGCTACCAAGGCCCCCGGGAGACACGGCAGACAGCAGCATTCACCGAGGCTCGAGGCCACTTGGCAGGCCAGCACGCAGGGAGCCAGGGACCCACAGATGCCTGGGGGGAGCAAAAGGGGAAGCCTTTGAATCAGAGAAGCCCCACTTGTGTCCCCCCCCCGTGCTATTTTGGGTAAAGTGGGGAAAAGTGATAAGTAGTTCTCAACGTGCAACCGTTCGTTTCGCGACCGTTCAGAGTTTACAACGGCACTGAAAAAAAAGTAACTTACCGGTTTGTTTTCACACAACCCTTGCAGCATCCTCACCGTCCCGTGATCAAAATAAGGGCTTAATGGCCAAATGATTGACTTAACTGCAGCGATTCCCTTAACGGCGGCAAGAAAGGTGGTGAAATGAGGCCCGATGCGCTGAACGGCGGCCTTGTTCAGCCACAGAAACTTTGGGCTCCATTGTGGTCATAAGTTGAGGACTTCCTCTAGTGGCATGTCCGCAGTGGGATGGCTGGCCTAGGGTGCTATTTGGTAGAATCTCCAATGATAAAGTTGATCTTACTCTTCCAGTGGGGCCAGGCCCCAAAGTGGGTGCCAGACCAAATGGAAGGCGGGGGGGGGGGCTTTGGTCTAATGCAGGGGTGTCAAACTCGCCACGTCACATGACATGTCCTGACGTAGTGTGACTTTTTCCCCCATTGCCGGAACTGGGGTAGGCGTGGTTTCAGGCGTGGCAGTTTGACACCCCTGGTCTAAGGGAAGAAAATTTCAGGGGGGTGGGGGTGTCTGGGGACCTTTCCCTCCCTGCTCAGGAGTTTTACTCACAAATCTGTTTGTCAGCACAGCAGTCCGTCAGGTCGGACTTCCAGTCCCGGTATGGGGCTGGACAGCATCCGGTGGCAGCCGACGGGTCGGAGGAGGATGGATGGGTGGAGCGAGGCTGGGAGGAGACCACGGGAAACGAGCGGAAGGCCATCGCACAGATGCTGAAGTGATCCTCAAGAGAATTGGAGGGTGGGTGTCTAAACGTCCGGCTCCTAAACTGCTTGTAGGTGCTAGTTGTCGTTGGGTGTCTTCCCAGATGGCGGTGCTTATCCCAACAACCTGGAGATGCCTGCAAGCAATCAAATCGAGGTGGAGGGCTGCGAGCACCTGGCCTTTAGAGGGACAGGGAACCTCCGGCTGTTCCTGCTGTTATTGCAGCTGGGATTAAAAAGCAGCTGGGAAAAGTAGGCACGGAGTGGGTGTGTCAACCACCAACTTGGGAACGCCCTCTGCTCAATTTAGTCCAGGGACATCAAGTGACTGATTTTGGGGGGGAAAGGGGCGGGATGCATCTCCAAAGGTCTGCCTTCCCTTCTGCAAAGCGTGTGGAGGTGGGCTGCAATTACTTAATGACTGTGGTGAAGTCCCGTGCTGGTATCGCTTTGTTGGTGACCGCAAACCTGCAACCAGAATTTCTTCTGCTTACATACGAAGTAGTTAAATAAATCGCAGCCAGTTTTAGCATCTCTTCGACCGTGGTTGTTAAGCAAACGGCTGCCATCGTTAAGCAAGTCACGTGGTCGTTAACCAAATCCGGCTTCCCCCGTGGCTTGTAGGAAGCTGGCTGGCAAAAAATCACCCAAGTGGGGATCGGGTGATCCCGGGACTCTGAAACGGTTGTGAATCCACACTGGCTTGCCAAGCACCTGAATTTTGATCACATGCTCATGGGGATGCTACGACAGTCGTAAGTGCGAGGACTGCTCATCAGTCCCTTTTTCATTGAGGTTGTAACTTCCATCACTTAAAAAGTGGTTATAAGTTGAGGGTTGCCTGTGCTCAGGTCACAGTGGTCCCTGTGTCTTCCTAGATGTGGGGTTGGAGGCTGGAGGTGTAATAGGTTTTATTTATTTGAGTTTTATTTATTCATATTGAATTTTGAGTTTACTGATTATGGTTTTATTTATATAGTCCCCTATCCTATAACCAACTCTGGCTGGCTCCCAATCCAAAGTAAAAACAACATAGAAACTGCAATAAAAGTATAAAACTAAGCACATTAAAAATATTGAAACAACAAAAAACTGGTGCCAAGTCGTACGTCCCTGGGTGTTCCAGAGCCAGAGTGGATTTGTCTGAAATAGAGCTTCCTGCTTGAGGGGGGGGGGGGTTGGACTAGAAGACCTCCAAGGTCCCTTCCAAGTCTGTTATTCTGATTTCCAACATGTCGTACTGTAGGAATCAGCTTGGCAAAAGATCCAAAGGAAGAAAACATTTGCAGTTTGAACTGTGGGGTTCTTGGCGCTCTCTGAGCTTCGTTGTTTCCTTGCAGACGTTTCATTACCCAGCTAGGTAACATCATCAGTGCTAGCATTTATTCTTAGCACTGATACTACTTGGGCAATGAAGCATCTGCAAGAAAATAACCAGGCTCAAGAGAGCACCAAGGACCTCACAGTTCAACCTTGAGCTACAAGGATTCTCTTCTATTGATGGTCATCCTTTAAAGCAGGGGTCCTCAACCTTGTCAACTTTTAAGACTTGAGCTCCCAGAATTCCTCCTTGCTCTGCTGGCTGAGGAATTCTGGGAGTTGAAGTCCACAAGTCTCAAAGTTGCCAAGGTTGAGGACCCCTGCTTTAAAGGAATCTACAAACAGTAGGATGGCCCATTAATACTTTCCTATTTTTTGCAAATATCTAGCCCTCCCCAAATCATCATGGGACACATGTTTTACAATTCTATTGATAACTTTGGAAACTGGAAGATGACGGTGAGGATTGTATGAAAAGGGATCAGCGTTGTGATGCCTCCTGGAAACCATGATTAGAAGGCGACCCCCTTGCAAATGATCTAATAAAGTTGAATCGGTACAAGAAAGGAAGTCTACCGGCATGCAAAGCTTGAAGTTCACCACAGAGATCTTTCTGATTGATGAGACAGCGTAACATGTTTCCTTAGTCAACACCTGTTAGTCACGACTGTTGTTTACCCCTGGGAGATCTAATTAATCTCCATATTTACATGTCTTTCAAAGCAATACTTTGACCAACCACAATTGAGTAAAGTTGGCTGGTACAATACTAGATAATGAATTATAACTAAATGGTTATCTCTTTTCAATGCTCTACAGGAGCGTTTCTCAGTCTTGGCAGCTTTATTTGGGTGGACTTCACACTCCCAGAATTCCACAGCCAGCTTTTAAGTTGAATTCCCTCCAACTTAAAAGCTGCCAAGACAGAGAAACAATAGGCACAACGCGAAAGCAACTGGTGGATTTCTGGACAGGTGTTTTGTACTCCTCGTATTATGACCACAATTGAGCCCAAAATTTCTGTGGCTAAGTGAGATCGTTGTTAAGTGAATTTTGCCCCTTCCTTGCCACAGTTGTTAAGTGAACCACTGCCATTGTTACGTTAGTCACACGGTTGTTAAGTGAATCTGACTTCCCTATCGACTTTGCGTATCAGAAGGTTGCAAAAGCGGATCAGATGGTCCCGGGACACTCCAGCCGTCATAAATATGAGTCAGTTGCTAACTGAATTTTAATCACGTGACTGGGGGTTGTCATGTGAAACGGTCGTGTGAAAAAACGGTCATAACTCAACTTTTTTCCGTGCCATTGCAACTTTGAACCGTCACTAAATGAACGGCTGTAAATCGAGAAGTACTTGTGAAGTACTTGCCGCACGTAGTAAAAACAAAATATCCCAAAGTGGGCAACCTTAATAGTCTTCTCCATCCTGCTTAGGCGGAATGCAGCCCAAGGACGCCAGTGTCTTCTTTTGCATGATGTGCCTATTAGAATTAGGATGCTGACAGCAGCAACATGCCACCAAATTAAAATGGAACAGCCCACACCTAGATTAATTCCCATTCCATTATTTTCAGCACACGAGAATGTGTACTGCAATTAAGCTGGCCCAAAGGAGGGTAGCTCAGAGGAAGCGGCTTGCTGGCTGAACCTGGAGGTCAATTTAGATCATGCTGTCCTCGGTTTGCCACGAGCGTTGAATCAGCGGAAGGAACTCCGTTCCCATCCTTTTCTCAGTGGCCACATGGTGACCTGGCTGCGGGCAGCGACTTCTCGGCCAGTTTAGAACATGGAACAGGATAACAGGGTTGGAAGGGACCTTGGGCATCTTCTAGTCCAATCTCTGCTTGAGCAGAAGACCTTATATCATTCGGGACCAAGATGATGGAGCATCCACGGCTTATGGAGGCAAGCTGTTCCACTCGTTAATCTCTCCTTCATTCTAGTCGAATCTCTAATGATCTTCCTCCCTTTACTTTTTTGTTGTGCCCTAAGGTGCTTTGGAGGGACGCGGTGGCTCAGTGGGTTAGGATGCTGAGCTTGTTGATCAGAAGGTCGGCAGTTTGGCGGGTCGAATCCCGAGTGCCGCGTAGCAGAGTGAGCGCCTGTTACTCGTCCCAGCTTCTGCCCACCTAGCAGTTCGAAAGCACGTAAAAATGCAAGCAGAAAAATAGGGACCACTACGGTGGGAAGGTAACAGCGTTCTGTGAGCCTTTGGCGTCTAGTCATGCCGGCCACATGACCACGGAGACGTCCTCGGACAAGCGCTGGCTCTTCGGCTTTGAAACGGAGATGAGCACCGGCCCCTAGAGTCGGGAACGACTAGCACGCGTGTGCGGGGGAACCTTTACCTTTTAAGGTGCTTTGGAGAATAGGTCAAGCCCCTCTTCTCTGTAAAAGCCCCTCAAGACATACAGCGTTTCCTCAGCTATTCATCGGGCAGTTTAAGTCTCCCAACCCCTTTATCATCTTTGTTGCTCTTCTCTGCACGCTTTTCAAAACCTTGTCACCTTTTTTGTATAACAGTGATCAGAATTGGATGCAGTAGTCCCAAGTATGGTCTTGCCAAGGCAGTAGATCGTGGTGCTAATTCTTCATGTGATCTTGATACTGTCCTGTTGATTCAGCCTAGGACTGCATTGACTTTTTTGGCAGCTGCAGCACCTGGCTGGCTCATACTTAAAATGGCGGTCCACTAGTAGGACGCTTAAGATCCCTTTCACCGGCGCTACTGAGCAGGTTCAGTAAACTACAAACCATGGTTTAGTGCAATGTGAACTAGGCGAAAATCCCCATTAAGGAGATAGGGATATAACTCCCACAGCTGTAAGATCAAGGTATAGCTCTGGAATTGTGGTCTTTAATGTGTCTCTGGAGAGTCTCAACCATCCAGGTCATGGTCGTCCCAAAGCTGCTTTGATTCAAGAGGCAACTTGAAAGATGTCCTTGAGGATGTTTCACTTCTCGTCCAAGAAGCTTCTTCAGTTCTGAGTGAATGGAATCTCTGAAGCCTCT
This sequence comes from Vipera berus, assembly GCF_964194415.1. Taxonomy (NCBI): domain Eukaryota; kingdom Metazoa; phylum Chordata; class Lepidosauria; order Squamata; family Viperidae; genus Vipera; species Vipera berus. The sequence continues at coordinate 4,108,166 of NC_138212.1, read as the reverse complement.
CAGAAGTGAAGAAGCTTCTTGGATGAGAAGTGAAACATCTTCCAAGGAAGAACCAAGGAAGTCCCATTTCCCCCGTGAAAGCAAGCACCTTTGGGTCTTAAATGTGCTTTACGCTTTGGTAGCTGAACTGCAGAGATTCAAACCATTTGACACCCAAGGGATGTGTGCAGATAGAACAGAGCGTATGAAATGATTGCATGCGCTTGTGCGGCAGGAAACATCAGCCAGCTGTAGCTTTGCCCTCAGGCTGTGGCCTACACAACGTGCTTAACAGGTCAGTGAAATTACAGCAGCTGTTATTAGCACAACGTGTCAAGCTTCTTTGATATTACCTCTGGTTCTTTTGTGGCTTAGCAAATTTCAGAAACCGAATTTGTTTGATGACTTGTAAACATGCAGCTGAGGAAGACTGTGTTCTGCACACTCAAGATTTATGAGATAGGTCTCCTGCCCATGTGTGAAACTTACACACACAGACACACACTTATTAAAAAGCTGGCCAATTTACTCTTAGCTTAAAAAAAATGCAGTAATATTGTTGATAAAAGTGCTAGTCTAGTGCATATATACTGAGCTGTACAATGAATGGCAACAGGGAGGTATAAAGTAATGGTTTCAAAGTGGGGTCTATAAAATTTACTTTTTTTTAATCAGGAAAAGTATTAAGTCATAAATTGATCCTGGTTCTGTATTGATCTTCAGAATGTGGAATTGTTTACTGCTCAAATGGGCTCCAGTTCAGCCAGAATAGTAGTTCCTTAGTTGGGCTGAAAGAGAATTTCTGCTGCAGATCCATTGGATGGCGCAAAATCCTAAAAGGTTCACCCTGAGTTGGGGAGCACATAAATCAGGACCACTTTTAACGTGACCGTTGCAGCATTCCCATGATCAAAATTCAGATCTTTGGCAACTGACTCATATTTATGACGGATGCAGGGTCCCTGGGTCCCTGTTGTGACCTTGACAAGCAAAGTCAACGGAGAAGCCAGATCCATTTAACAACCAGGTTACTAACAACTGAAGTGATTCAAGTGTGGTTAAGAAAGGTCGTAAAATGGGGCAAAGGTCACTTAACCATTGTCTTGCTTAGCAACAGAGCTTTTGGGCTCAATTGTGGTCGTAAGCCGAGGACCACCTGTAACAGAGAAAAACTTGTTTTTAACAAAGTAAAGCAAAAACCGATCCAATATCCAACATCCTGCCTGGGTCCTTTTGGGTTGTTTCAAATCAAGCATTTTATTAGTCCGAAGCCAGCCTTTTGTGCAGGATACAAGTTCAAAGATGGACAAAGGAGAAAGCTACCTTTTAAAAAAACACCCCTTCGAATTTCTGACTTCTTCAAAAGGGAGGAAGGATGGTTCAAAGGCAGGACTTAAAAGCTTTTATTCTTTTACTAACTGCTACAAAAAGCTGGCTGGCCAGAAGCCAGACTTGAGCGATTAGCTAAAAAAGAAAGAAAAAATAAAATAAAACCCCAAGCAGCCACTTTGCAGCCAAATTTGCATTTCACTGACCCTGCAGAGGCCTCATCAACCTGAACATCGGTTTTCTACTCACTCTTCAGCTCAGGCAATTTTCTAAATAAATAAATAAAAGGGGGGGGGAAAGCATGTACAATTGTCTTAGCAATTGGCCTCTGAAGCACCTTCCAGGAATTTGGCCTGGTGCAAAGCGCTAGAATCCACAGATGTTCTAATAAAAGGAACTCACCAATTGGTTTAGTAGTTGATAAAAAGCACAATGTGGTTATGAAGTAAAGAGCTTTGTCTTTAATAGGACTTCCTCCAGCTTCAGCCACTCACCAAACCTCAGCAGCTGACAGGTAGGGCAGGATGAAGCACAATCACTTCCTTTTTGCCCCACAATCGGATGTGCCGTCTCCAAAGGTGTGCAGGGCACCCTATCTCGCGCATGCACATGAGACTTTTCTTTCTGAAATCTATTTTAAACTTATGAAGAACGGCTGCAGGAATCAGATATGGCTGGTCTAGAGAAAAGAAATAGGGGAGGGGGGGGGAGACACGATAGCAGTATTCCAATATTTGAGAGGCTGTCACAAAGATGAGTTAAACTTATTTTCCAACGCACCAGAGGGCAAGACGAGAAACAATGGATGGAAACTAATCCAGGAGAGAAGCAACCTGGAATTAAGGAGAAACTTCCTAACAGTGAGGACAATTAACCAGTGAAACAGCTTGCCACCAGAAATCATGGGCATCCCGTCACTGGAGGTTTTTAAGAAGAGGCTAGACAGCTACCTGTCTGAAATGATATAGGGTCTCCTTCTTGAGCAGTTACGGACTTGAGATATATTTCCTTCCTCATTGCTTTGGTAATAGAACTTGCTTATTTCCACAAAGTCACCCAATTCTAGCCGAGAGTTGTCACTTGTTTGAATCATTCCTTGCCAGTAATATTCCTTATACACACTTAGGCACAGCAGATGTGTGTGTGTGTGTGTGTGTTTCCATCCTATACGGCAAGCTGTGCCTTAAACCCAGCCCATTGTACACCAAATCAACTAAATATTAGAAATCCAGAACTTAGGAGAGACGTGTGTGAGCATAAAAGACCCGAAGCTCAAGAGAGTCTGTAACTCAACAAGGGGATTTGATCAGACCAAGAGTATGTGATGTACATTTTGCAGATAGCGGTAACGACCGTAATGAAACCTAGAATTTCTGTCATTTAAGTCAAGACACATGTAACTTGAGGTACCCACATGACCCACCTGATTTTACGGCCTTTTTGCAGCCATCGTTATGTGAATGCTTTTGCAATTAAGTGAGCGCCATCCTTGTTCAATGCCGCGGTTGTTAAGCGAGTCAATGCACTGCTGCTTGTTCTGATCTCAGGTGCCAGGGAAAATAAACTTGCTAAGCATCTCTCTCTGTGCCAACCTTGGGACTGCTGGAAAGAGCCAAGCAGCCTCTGGGAAAGGAGAGCCCCAAACACATGGGCATCACAGTAAACTTTGCCAGCCCTACAATTCTACGAATTCCAAGTATAATTGAGGATGATGCTCATTTTAAAAGGCCGCAGATGGAAACCAAAACCATATCTCTTCCGAGGTTAAACAAAAAAAAAAAAATGACATGCAGAAATAAATGGAGGCCAAGCTGCCCCAAAGTTAAGTGTCTCCCATTTGCTTGGTATGCTTTGCGTGATTAAACTCCACTTGTGGTGCCATCTACACAATTTATCGAGCCTGTTTGGACTAACAGCACACGGCAATCTGGAAGTTACTCACAAGGCAGAGCCACCAATTGCAGGCTTCTCCGTCCTGGAATACCAAACAGATTTGAACTCGTGGCTAGAAAAGATCCGTCGGCATCACAACTCATGAAGTCCGTGAGTCATTAAAGAGCTGAGGTTGCCCACCCCTGGTCTCAAGGTTAAGGCACCAAGCTAGAAAGCAGGAGACTGTGAGTTCAAGTCCCTTTGCCATGAAAGCCAGCTGGGTGATGTTGGATCAGCCCCACCAACCTCGCAGGGTTGTTGTGGTGAAAAGATGTTCACTGCCTTGAGTTATTTGTAAAAAAATAATAAAGGTGAGATACAAATAAATAAAGAAAAATATACCCTGAGCACAATGACATGGTTTTAACACTGCCTCTCCTGACCCGTGGTGATCCTTTCAACTCTAAGGGGAAAATTTATCCTTGGGAGACCTGAGAAAAATAACATTGTCCTCTGAATCAATACAATAGCAACAGCACTTAGACTTATATACCACTTGACAGTGCTATACAGCCCTCTCTAAGCGGTTTACAGAATCAGCTTATTTGCCCCCAACAATCTGGGTCCTCATTTTACTGACCTCGGAAGGATGGAAGGCTGAGTCAACCTTGAGCCGGTCAGAATCGAACTGCTGGCAATCGGCAGAGTTAGCCTGCAATGCTGCTTTCTAACCACTTCACCACCACAGAAGGGAAGGGAGGGCAATAGCAGATGCACTTAAGATTTATATACCACTTCACAGTGCTTTATGGCCTTCTCGCAGTGGTTTACAGAATCAGCATATTGCCCCCAACAATCTGGGTCCTCATTTTACTGACCTCAGAAGGATGGAAGTCTGAGCAAAACCTTGAGGCGGCCAGGATCAAACTGCGGGCAGTGGGCAGCCTGCAATACTGCATTCTAACCATTGCCATCCCCGGCTCCTACAAGGCAGGTCTTATTCCATGGGACAATTCAACTAGCAAAACCCCACAATCCTAACATTATTTCTGAGCTTTTGAAAGTTTGCTGAAGCAGATGTACTTCCTTGGTACAATATACTACTTTCTTGGCACCCCTAATACTGCTGCCCCAAACAGCTTCGCGAGCTGATCTTGTGTTCAGATTACAAAGTACTAATCCCACAAAAGTTCTGGTAGATTTAAATTTTTATCTCTATTTGATGTCACTGCGGCACACGAACTGCAAGTAGCAACCCAATCTCCAAACAGGTTTTAAAAACAAGAAAACCAACGAAGAGAGTAAATTAAAAAAAAATTAAAAATCTTTTTTGTTCTTGTAACCAATAGGTTTATGAAAACCTGGCGGTCTGTTGATGTCAGCACATTTCATAGCTCAGCTGAACAAGCTCCCCCCCCCCGGCAGAAAAGCAGCTTGAATACCCAAGAGCCACAGTGGGAAATAATGCTGAGTTTGCAGTCATATGAAAGTGGGGTGACCTAGCACTAAGCAGCTTTCTTGACAGGTGAGGAAATACTGATTTTTTACTAATTTTCAGGTGCTGTACTTGCAAGCCCAGCGGAGAGGGCGAGGTTGCCTCAGTTCTCATTTTAATTCTATAAAAGGAAGATTCTTGACTTAAAAAATAGCAAATCAAAAGTAGCTGAGGTTGCATTCAGCTTGTTCCCTGAAGAATTCACATTTTTGCCTCATTTCTGAGAATTGTAATACTGAATCTTAACAAGGTCCCACCACCAATTCAAAAACAGGGAAGGATTTACAAGTAATATCGCCTTGGGAAATACATTCCCTCAAAACAGAGATCTTGCACATCTGTAAGGTTAATCTACTTCTAGAAGTTTCTATGGAGATTCTCAAGTTATCCAGACCATGGTTGTCCCAAAGGTGCTTTTCCAAAAGGCAACTCGACTTTCTTGTTTTTTCCTTGAAGACATTTCGCTTCTCATCCAAGGAGCTTCTTCAGCTCTCACTGGTATAACTATAGATCCTTCAGGTGTATAAATTATAAACCCTATAAATATAAATGTGTACGTATAAATCCTTCCATTCCCTACCAATCGGAACTGAAGAAGCTTCCTGGATGAGAAGCAAACTGTCTTAAAACAGGGGCTTAAAATTCACCCTGGCGCTGGCTTCAGCAACTCCCAGATTCCCTGAACCCATGATAAAAAGATGCGAGACTTATTCCCCTAGATGCTGGGTTGTTTCCCAATTCAGCTGTTGACAAGAGTGAGACCGGCTGACGAGGGTAAGAACAATGGGGCACAAAAGTCATCTGGAAAGCAACAAAGGATGAGAATCCTGGGAAAGGAGGGCCGGTTCTAGAGCAAAGGTCCTCCTCGGAGCCTTAGACAGAAGGCCAGAAAGATGCAAAGAGTGAGCAGTTTATCTGGAGCTCCCTCTTCACTTGCCCTTTTTTCCTCCGAGAAATGTGTATTTCAATGGGTTTGGGATTAAAGACACACACACAAACACAACCCTATCTTTCCTTGGGTTGGGATTAAGCATGCAGTTGCCTATCCTGCCTTCTCTCTCCCATAAGCCCCTTTTCCAACAAGTAAGTAAGTAAGTAATCAGTACCACACTGGCTTATTTTGAGCTTTTGTAACCGTGGTGACAAGTTGCATCCTTTTATTAAGAGAGAGGAGCCGTTTCACAATCCCCAAACCCTCGTTTGCGCGATACGCCACGTGGAGGTGCTGACGTCAATTCACAAAACAGATCAGTTCCTTCTCCAATGTCGTATCTCTCTCTCTCTCTCTCCTCTCTCGTGTCTGCGTCATTCAGCTCTTCCGGAGTTAAGACTGACGTGAGACCTTGAAGTGCTTGAGGTAGGAAAATCAAGGAGGATGCTCTCTAGCCGTTAACCCAGCACAAAAAGTTCTCCTTCACAAAGCCAGCCGTTCTGAGCAGGAGGTATAGAAAAGGAGCACCATGGTTCTGCAGGGACGCAGAAGACGGGGGCGCGAAGGCACCCCAAAGTCCCTGGTAAGTTGCTTCATCTCACCTCAAAGTGGACCAGCTCTGGAAAACCAAATACGCCCTACAGTAGCCAAGGCGGCCACAGCACCTAGTAGTCAGGCAACTTCTACACAGAACACAATGCCATCCATTCTCCTGACGTGCTACTTATTCCAGGTCTTTGCCTCACTCCTCGACAAAGAAACAACTCGGTGGGCGGCCTTTCCCCAACCGTTACTACTCTCTACTGCAAATCTCCTCTGAAGGTCCCCAGGCTGTTTCTCATCGAGAAGATGTTGGGGCCGGAAGACCCCCCTTCGGCTCACGGAAGAACCGTCTGTTCAGGGTGTAGCTGCCCTCCTGCCCCCCCCGCACGTCGAAACCGATGGTGACCTCTTCGATCTCCTCGTGGCTATTCTGGACGGTGCTCTTCCCGTGCAGCTCCTTCAGGTGGCGCCGCAGGCCCGGCTTGTGCGTGAAGTGCATCTCGCAGTAGTTGCACTTGTGGGGCTTGATGCCGCTGTGGAGGTTGAGGTGGTCCTGCAGGGTGGCGTTCTGGGTAAAGCACTTGCGGCAAATGGCGCACTGGAAGGGCTTGAAGCCCGTGTGCACCCGGATGTGCCGGGTGAGGTTGCTCTTCTGCGAGAAGACCTTGCCGCAGCGAAGGCACAGGAAGAGCTTGTGCTCCTGCACGTGGCTGACGAAGTGGCCCAGCTGCTGGAACACCCGGCTGCAGCGGGGGCAGCGGTAGGGCCGCTCCAGGCCCGGAACCTTCCACGTGGCCACCCCGCTGCCCGTCCTCCATTCCCGGTAGTTGATAGCTGGGCGGTGGCGGTGCAAGGGGTAGTTCCTCCACGGAGAAGCGGGGGAGGAGGTTGTGGAGGGGAAGGGCAGCCCTTTGCTGCTCATCTCGTCGTCGTAGCAGCCCTGCAGGTAGCTGCGGGTGATCTCCACAGCGGAGTTGATGAGGGAGAGGGAAATGGCGGGAGAGGCGGGGCCGTGGGAGCTGCGAGGGGTGAACTCCACGGCCATCTTGTTCTCCTCGCAGTCTGCTTTGCCTGGATTTGAAGATGGCTGCTTTCCCCCCTCTTCGTCGTCCTCGTCCTCCTCCTCTTCCTCTCCGTCTTGCTGTTCACTGCTCTCCTCCTCCTGCTGCTTCTCCTCCAGCAGGGCGTCCGCCTTGGGGACCAAATAGTGGGAGACGGCCTGAGCGCAGCGCTCCACCACGTGGCCCATCTGCAAGAAGGACGCTGCGGTCAAATAGTTGACCAGCTCCTTGATAGGCACCTCCAGGCAGCCGGTGTAGCATGAGAGCAGAAGCTGGCGCCCGATCTCTGGGCTCTGGAAGAGGGAAACCGTCACCTCTTGCGAATCGTTGAGCAGGAACTGGTCACGCAGGAAAGGGGAGCAGGCCGCAAAGACCACGCGGTGGCCGGGAACCCGCAGCTCGTTCACCTGCACCGTCACGTCGCAGAAGCGGCGTTGCTCCCGCAGCTGGTCCATGCGATGCAGCACACCGTCGCCGTAACCGGGAAAGCGGAACTGTAGCCGCTCGCAGGCTGGGGCCATTATGATATGCCTGGAAGAGACAAGATGAAGAACGAACTGTGAGTGACAGGCAGAAGTGCCAGAGGAGGCAGGCCCATTTACAGGAGTATTTCAGCAAGCGTTGATTAAATGGAAGAGGGGGAAAAAAGAGTAGGCTAAATAAAAAATAATGATTTGATGGAGAGGCCCTGATCAACTGAGGGCCAGTCTGGCCTAGTGGTTAAGGCATCAGACAAGAAACTGGCTGGCAGTGAATTCTAGTCCAGCCAGCTGGGTGTCTTTGGACCAATCACCAGGAGACGGTGAATTCTAGTCCTGCTTTAGGAGTGAAAAAATGGGATGACCTTGGGTAAATCATTCTCTCTCAGCCCAGCCTGCCTCACAGGGTTGTTGTGCTGGGGTAAAATAGGAGGAAAAAGGAGTACAGGTAGTCCTTGACTTGCAATCACAAAGCCCCAAATTTCCACTGCTAAGTGGGACATAATTGAGTTTTGCCCCATTTTACAACCTTTCTTGCCACAGCTGTTAAGTGAATCACTGCAGTTGTTAATTTAATAACCCAGTTGTTAAGTGAATCTGGTTTCCCCACTGACTTTGATGGTATGACCGTCATAAATATGAGTCAGTTGCTAACTGAATTTTAATCACATGGCCACGGGGATCGTGCAAGATCATAAGCGTGAAAAACGGTCCCAAGTCACTTTTTCCAGTGCCGCTATGACCTTCAAATGGTCACTAAATAAGTCAAGGACAACACGTACTAGGTATGTTCGCTACCTTGGTTATGAAAAAACAATAAAGGTGGGATATAAAATAAATAAAAATGAAATGAAGGTGGCTGATTTAAACTTTGTGTATGGGCAACTTCCCCATAAACAATTCCACGAAAGCAAAGGTTTAAAGTAGTTTATTTTCCAGGTCCAGATAGACTGAGAAACTCCAGTTTTGCATAACTTGTCTTAATCATTTTAGCCAAACCTGGCTGATATGGGCCGAATTTGGTCTTTGTTCATTTCACAACTAAACTGAGAAAAATAAGGAATGTCAAAAGGTTAATAATTGTGAAGAGTTTGCCTAACTGGATAGGGAGGCTTGGATTACTTTACTCCGGGCCTTTTCTTTTTCAAAACTCCGCTTTGTTGACTAAAACCTCGCTGAAGCAGCAAATTATTTTGATTTCGTCCCCCACGTGTCCTCTTACTACTATTCCCGAAAGAGACCTACGCAGTCGGAGCCACGAGCGCGCGTCCCCTTGCGCTACGACCCCTGCTCCCGTACGCAACCTGCGGGGCTAGAGGTCGCCCGTTGCGCTATTGCCGCCGCGTCCTTTTGCATTCCAAAGCTATTGGTAGGGCGACCCCTAGAGGAGCCTTGGCGCGTCCCGGTACGCTATTTGCGTCCCTTCCCGTTCCTGAAACGCCTATTCAGAGACGCCACTTACGCTCGCCGCCTAAGGGGTGCTGGCTCTTTATCCCAAGGACGTAAGTCGCGTTTCTGGAGCCACTCACCTGACTGCCGCCTCGGGCACCTAATTGCCTCCTTCCAGGGGCCACCTTCGCGTTTGGAGCCCCCCAAGACGGCCGCTCCGCATCGGCTCCCTTAGGCCTGCTCGCAGCACCTCGGCTGCGCCGCCATCTTGGAATCCGCCTCTCAAAGGGTCCGGGACTTTTTCCTCCCAGGCGGGCAAAGGCGGGGATTGCTCCGCGCCGCCACCCGCCTCCGGGGCGCAGCACAAGGGGGACCTCCGAGAGCGGGTGGGGGGAGTGAAGGGTCATGCAAAGCGCTGGTATCACTCCGCGGGAAAGAGTCCCAAGACACAGTCCCTCTGACGCCCCATTGGAAGCATAGCTTCCCCCCCACCAGTCGTTCCTGTCTTTCTATTGCCACCCCTCCGAGTTGGTGCCTCCAGAGGGCTGGACTACAACTCCCATCTCCCCAACTAGCAGGGTGAGAGGGGAGTTGCAGTTCAGTGCATCTACTCAGCCCTTCTGACGTCCTGTAGGAAGCTGAGCTCTCCCCTCCAATTGTTCCTGTCTCTCTAGTGCAACATCCCCCAAGTTGGTTCCTCCAGAAGACTGGATTACAACTCCCATCTCCCCAACTAGCAGGGTGAGAGGGGAGTTGCAGTTCAGTGCATCTACTCAGCCCTTCTGACGTCCTGTAGGAAGCTGAGCTCTCCCCTCCAATTGTTCCTGTCTCTCTAGTGCAACATCCCCCAAGTTGGTTCCTCCAGAAGACTGGATTACAACTCCCATCTCCCCAACTAGCAGGGTGAGAGGGGAGTTGCAGTTCAGTGCATCTACTCAGCCCTTCTGACGTCCTGTAGGAAGCTGAGCTCTCCCCTCCAATTGTTCCTGTCTCTCTAGTGCAACATCCCCCAAGTTGGTTCCTCCAGAGGACTGGACTACAACTCCCATCTCCCCAACTAGCAGGGTGAGAGGGGAGTTGCAGTTCAGTGCATCTACTCAGCCCTTCTGACGTCCTGTAGGAAGCTGAACTCTCCCCTCCAATTGTTCCTGTCTCTCTAGTGCAACATCCCCCAAGTTGGTTCCTCCAGAAGACTGGATTACAACTCCCATCTCCCCAGCTAGCAGGATGGGAGTTGCAGTCCAAAACAACTGCATGGCACCAGCTTGAGGATAAACAAGGCCACAATGCACCCCCCAGTCCTCCCAATCTGTTGTTATGATTTCCCTGGATTGCACTTAACATTTCCCCCCCCCCCCGGACCTTAGAGATCTTCTAGTCCAACCCTCTGCTTAGGTAGCAGACCCTAGACCATTTCAGAAAGTGCTTGTTCAATCTCTTCGTAAAAACCTCCACTGATGGAGCACCCACAACTTCTGGAGGCAAACCGTTCCACTGATTAAATGTTCTGTCAGGAAAATTTTCCTTAGTTCTAGGTTGCTTCTCTCCTTGATTAGTTTCCATCCGTTGCTTCTTCTGATGTTCTGACCAGTGGTGGGATTCAGCCAGTTCGCAGCAGTTTGGCAGAACTGGTAGCTGAGTTTTTGTTGCGCAGGCCCAGAATTTATTTATTTATTTAATTAGTTTTCTATACCGCCCTATTCCCGAAGGACTCAGGGCGGTTTACAGGGCAATATTTAAAAGACAATATAAATTAAGATAAAAATAGAATTAAAAAGAATTAAATTAATAATAGCCCAACAATAAAACAATGTTAAAATTTAAAACTAAAACCCCCCTCAGTCTAGGCCGGATAGATCGAAAAGCCAGGTTTTCAGGTCCTGGCGAAACGAGCGCAGGTCGGGGGCAGTCCGGAGTTCCAGAAGCGGCATCCACACACACAACTGGTTGTGCACACATTTGAATCCCACCACTCCTTCCTTCCTGTGGTGGGATTCAGCCACTTCGGCCCACTTCGGCAGAACCGGTAGCTAATTTTTTGTTGCCCAGGCCCAGAATGGACTTCCAGAAGTGGCATCCACACAGAGAACCGGTTGTTCACGTATTTGGATCCCACCACTGGTTCTGACCCACCACCAGATTGGATCTCTTCCCCTAAGCTTTTCCCCCATCACAGTCCGGTGAGGCATGTTGAATTGAGAAATAACAACCGGCCTGAAATTACAAAATAGCTGAATGCTTCCTCCTTTACATATCCTTCCCCATTTTGCACAAAACCACAATTCTTGTGCGATTTCCTACCTTGCAGAAGCAGGAAAGTTATTGGGCTGGCCCTGTCCTCAGACAAGGCTACAAAAAGCTAGTAGATCAGATGTTCAGGGAAAAAAAAACAGAGCTTGCGTATCCTGCAGATGTTTGTGGAGGTTATAAAATTCAAGATAGCAGCCAGTATTGTGAAACCCCACCCCACAGAAGATAGTATTCATATTTTGATCCTTCCTTCCTCACTCCCCAGCCTAGATATCCTGAACTGAAATTGTTTGGGGGAAGAAAAATCCTAATAAATCCAAAATCAGCCACTAATAAGCTTCATGCCTGTATTTCTGTGGTTCTACAAAGCCTTTGAATGCAGTCCTTGGCTGCAGAGAGCTTCAAAAGGCAGAAAGAAACGGGGGTGTGATTGAAAATGGAAATAAAGGCATTTTTTTTCTTTTTTAACCAAACCCAGCATTCATATTCTCATTCACTGAAGTTTATCTTAATCCTGGGTTTGAATTAATGGTCAGTCTGGGAACTATATTCAGGGTTTACATCCTAACTGGCAAGAAACAATGCCTTGGGGATTCTCCGAAGTGCAGATTTTTTTTCTGAAATGTCCCAAAAGTGCTTTCTTTCAAAAGGCAACTGGACTTCCTTGTTTTTCCTTGAAGACACTTCGCTTCTCGTCCAAGAAGCTTCTTCAGTTCTGACTGAGTGGCGGAAGACAGAAGGATTTATATTTCTCACAGTCGTCTGGTTGTTAGTACTCTCTCTGAGAGTCGTTGAGGCCACTTGGAGGTTTATCTGTGCCCTCTGGGTCACCTGAATAGTGCAAATTGGAACTGCCAAAAGAATTGTGTTGTAGACAGGAAATAGATGATGCCCTACACTTCCCCCTCTGCTGAGAGAGGGCCGTTCAGTCTGAAAAGTCTTTTGACCCCTCTTTCAAACCAGTGATCCTCTCCATCCAGAATGTGGACTTGGCTGTTTTCAAAAGAGTGATCTTTGTCTTTCAAATGCAGATGGGCTGCTGAATCTTGTCCTGATGGGTTTGTTCCCCTATCTTGTGCCATGTAATGACTCAATGACTCTCAGAAAGAGTGCTAACGACCAGATGATTGCAAGGAATACAAATCCATTCTCCTCCATTCAGTCAGAACCGAAGAAGCTTCTTGGATGAGAAGTGAAATGTCTTCCAAGGGAAAAAAAAAAACCACCCCAAGAAAGTTGCCTTTTGAAGAAGCACCTTTGGGACGACCGTGACCTGGATGACTTGAGAACCTTCATTTTTGAAATAGATCATGTTTATGGTGTAGCCTACTTTCACACTTATTTATTTATTTTATTTATTTAATTCAATTTATATACCGCCCTTTTCCCGAAGGACTTATTCATATATTTATTTCATACAGTTAACCGCTCATCTTGCCCGGCAAATCCCTGCTTTGACCAGCCTCGATCTGGGAGAATGGGAAATGACATATATGAACAAGAAACAAACACTGGAAATAAAAAACATCCTAAGTTCCTGTCACGTGACTGCAGAGTGCGGCAAACAGCCATCAATGCGGGCCAGTTGCTAGCGGCCCAAAATGTGATCACATGAACCTGGAGAGGTGGATCAGAACTTCTTATAAGTTCATAAGTACCATTGTTTTGGGTCCATCGAAATTTTGGTCGTAAATCGAGAACTCCTTGCATAGCCCGCAGCTTCTCTTCCTTCAATCGTACCTGGAATTTACTTACACACACACACACACACACACACACCGGTCTCAGCTTCCAAGTACAGAGGATACGTCATTCAAAATCAAACCAGCTTTTATTCACAAAAAGAGTTGTCCTGCTTAGAAAGAAACTGTAGACTGCGCAGCTTTTCTGCGAGGATCCTGTGTAGTTCCCGAGACCTTCCCTCCCCCTCGGTTTGTAACAACCCCGCTCCCCAAAGGCAAACCAGGTGAGGCGGATAGAAGAGTTGTGAGGACGAAAAAACAACAACAGTGCAATGCAACGTGTTCGTCTAAGAAAACATGGCCGACACCAGAGTGGCGGTGAGGCAAGGCAACGACTGGGAATGCTTTTTTTTTGTGTGTGCAAATGAGCGGAAGACTCTTGTGTTTGGAGAATTGATTCAGCTGGCCTGGGTGGACCAAACCACCCCCCCCCCCAACCCTCTGTGCTTCTTCTGGTGGCTAGGAATGGATTCTTAGAATTTGATAAGAAAGTCACCCCCCCCAAAATACATCTCCCTAAAAATGTTTACCTCATACCGAGATCAAAAATGTGAGGAAAAAGTAGGCGAGTGCAAAGGTGAGTTGCAAACAGGCAGGCCGAGAAGGCCCGGATGATGCGTGCCCAACACCACAAAAGAGAGATCGGCTGCAGAATTGGATGCAGCTTTTTTTTTCTTTTTCCCCCTTTTTAAAAAAATCCAAACAGGTATAAAAGCATCATTCCAGGAGATGAAAAGAACGGAGACTTTTGGGACAAACGGTCGCAACCCCCCCCCCCCCCGAATGTTCGGTTAGCAACGGAGTCGGCAGCGAGAGCTGTTTCCCTGCGAGGTTGGGAGCAATTCATCCAAAGTGTGAAGGGAAAAATTAAAAAGCACCACTGCAAATCACACACCATCTTCAAGCCACAAGGTCGGGGGGGAATAGTTCGGGGGTGGGGGGGGAGGCTCAGGCCCCCACCCCTCTGCCCGAGGTGCTATTTGAAGAACCAGAATCCTGGCCGGGAGTGATAGCAGCGTTTAAGATGGGATCGGCTGTCGAAGGGCTGCTGATGTTCTTGGCTTTGCTTGGCTGGTCCAAGGAGTGTCCCCCAGTTTGGGGGTCTGGAGTTTTGCCGGTGGTCTGGACCCCCTCCATGGGTTGAGTGGTCCTGCTCTCTGCCGCTGGATTAGGCGAGGCTTTGTGCTGGGGAGGGACTCCGTTTTCCTGGAGGGGCAGGTGGTCGTCGGCATTATCGGCCACAACTCGAGACGTTCGCTCCAGTTTGCGATGTTTGTGGAGGGGGGCCGGGGGCTGTGGGGGGGCAGCCTCGGAAGGAACCAGGATGCTCCGGATGATCTCTGTGCAGACGGCCGAGGCCTGGCGGGTCTCGCGGCACAACTGGGACAGGCTGAGAAAGCCGTGGGGCAAATCTTGCACCACTCGCAGGGTGACTGGCTGGCCGAGAGCCCTCAACCTCTGGGCAAACATCACGGAGTCATCCAACATGGGATCCAGAGCACAGGCCTAAGGAGAAGAGATGGTTGGATCCTGTAAATCCTAGGATTCGGGAGATCCATGCGCTCCTCACCTACCCCCATTACAAGCTACTTTGGTCTAGTCAGTGCAAGGGTAGGCCACCTTGGCTCTTTTATGACTTGTGGACTTCAACTCCCAAAATTCCGTGGAAAGAGCTTTTTCCGTGGACTGAAGGGAGCGTGGTTTTGTGTGCTGCCTGCATCCCGCGGATGGGGCTTTGCTTGTTTGCATGGCCTGGTTGCTGTGGACCGGTGATGGTCCAAGGCCCGGGAGTTGGGGACCCCTGCCCTAGGCACTATCTCTTCCCTCTATCTCCCAAGGTCATTGCCACATGCCCACTGGAGAGCTACCTGGGTGATGCTATGTGCGAGCCCGCTCCCCAACTTCCACATCTACGCAACCCACCCACCCCCTTTCCAACCCACCACACAGGCAGGTGTGTGCTCACCACGATATGGATGGGAGGGAGTCCCTTCAGCATTTCATCCGGGGCCAAAAGGGGCGACATGAACGGGTTCTTGACGATGGGCGACAGCTCTAGAGGCAGCCTGGCAGCAGCCTGGCTGGTGCGTAGCGGCTGGAAGCCCTCGGGAAACATCAAGCCCTGGGGACTGCTGGAGGAGACGGCCTCTTGATCCTGGTCGGAGAGGAAGAAGGTGGGCTGATCTTCAGAATCCAAGGTGGTACAGCTTGCGTCTCGCTGGGCATCGGAGGACCCTAAGAAATTTTGACACGTCTGGCTCTTCTTCCGGGAATCTTTGTGGCTGGCAAATGGCTTCGATTTCAGGCTTGTCTCTGATGCGCTTTTCCTCAAGGCTTCTGCACAGAATAACAGAGGAACAGAGTTGGAAGGGACCTTGAGGCCTTCTAGCCCACCCCCACCACCCACCACCGTGCTAAAGCAGGAAACCCTACACCATTTCAGACAAATGGACATCCAATCTCTTCTCAAAAACCTCCAGTGTTGGAGCACCCACTGGTTAATTGTCCTCACTGTCAGGAAGTTTCTCCTTAGTTCTAGGTTGCTTCTGTCCTTGATTAGTTTCCATCCTTTGCTTCTTGTCCTGCCTTCAGGGGCTTTGGAGGATAGCTTGACTCCCTCTTCTTCGGGGCAGCCCCTGAGATATTGGAAGGCTGCTATCGTGTTCCCCCCTCGTCCTTCTCTTCATTAGACTAGACCAGGGGTCGGCAACCTCGGCTCTTTTATGACTCGTGGACTTCAACTCCCAGAATTCCTGAGCCAGCTATGCTGGCTCAGGAATTCTGGGAGTTGAAGTCCACGAGTCATAAAAGAGCCGAGGTTGCCGACCCCTGGACTAGACATTCCCAATTCCAGCAACCATTCTTTATATGTTTTAGCCTCCAGTAGGTGCCACGTCTGTGGCGAGAAGACGAGGAGGAGGAAGGCAGGAGCAGAGAAGCAGAGGAGCTGGCAGCATGGAGCCCGGGGGAGGCCCTTCTTACCATTTACGGCACCCGCCCTGTTGCGCTTGCCTGTCTTGTCCATCAAAGAGCTAACCAAGGCGGACGCACCCAGGCGCAAATCTCGGAAAAGGAGGGCCGTATTCCGGTACATCATGTTCATGGGGTCCAGCTTCTCCAAGGCCGAGTCATCTGGCTGCTCTGACTCCGTTCCTTCGGGTTGGGAGACAATAATGGGGGGGGGAGGAAGTATTTCGATTGGGAGTGCCCAACCCTGGCCCTTCAACTCCCAGAATTCCCCAGCCAGCAGCATGTAAATCATGGGACCGCGGGGGATGCTGCAACGGTCATAAAGGTGAAAAACGCTCGCAAGTCACGTTTTTCAGTGCCTTCGTAACTTCGAATGGTCACTAAATGAACAGTTGTAAGTCGAGGACTACCTGTACAGTACAGGTGCCGCCGCCACTCCCCCCCGCCTCCCCAATTCTGCATGGCTTATAATGACCAATAAGAAAAATTAAAATAAAGAAACCCCCCCCCCCCAAAAAAAGGAACCTCAAGTGGCTTAAAGGAGGGGAGGGGAATTCTGGGAGTTGAAGTCCACAGATCTTAAAGTGGCGAAGGTCGGACACCCCTAATCTAAAAGTAAGCATGTAAACAAAACAAAACAAAAAATCCCCCCCTCCCCCCCAATGCAACAGGAACTCAACTATCACCTGGGAAATAAGCCTTTATTATATCTTCTTGAATGTCGTCAAGACAGGAGCCATCGGGATCTCTGCTGGGAAGCTATGCCAGAGGGCAGAAAAGGCACACTTCCTGGTTCCCCAAAGATGGCCTTACGTGATCTATAGCAGGGGTCCTCAACCCCCCAGGTCTGTGGACCAGTACCGGGCCGGGTAATGCCAGGAACCCGTCCTCACAAACAAGCAAAGCCCCATCCGCGGGATGCAGGCAGCACACAAAACAAGGCACCCTCCGGTCCGTGGAAAACCGTTCTCCACAAAAACCAGTCCCTGGTGTCCAAAATGTTGGGGACCTCTGATCTTATAGGATCCAAAGTGCCCTCACTCTGCCCAACCTCACAAGTCGGGGAAGAACTTTTGAAGACTGAAGGACCGTAAGCAGGCCCTATGCCAAGGGGGTGGGGGGGCTTTACAGGTGACAACTAGCATCCCGAACTGCACTTGGAAGCCAACCTTGAAATATATCTCATCCTCCACCATGGGGCCAATCCTTCCTAAAACCCTCCAGTTCTGACACGGATGCCCGGCGGTCAGTCGCCAGCCCCAGCTTCCTCCCTTCTCGGCCCACCTCCCTAACCTCGCCCCCCGCCTTCCTCCCCTTTTTCCACCGAGCTTCCTCACCTGCGTAGGCACTGAGGCATTTGCACAAGACGCTGAGAGGCAGGAGCGGGTCCAGCAGGGTGAGAAGCCGCGAGGGCGAGGCGGCAATCTCCAAGAGGGTGACGGGGTAGGCTGCCATGATCCCGTCCGGCATCTTGATCCCAAAAGCGGCGGCACGCATGGAGACGGTAATGCAGAGGTTGCCACCGGCGCTGTCCCCTGCAAGGCAGACGGTTTGTGCTGTGGAGCCTGCCGAGGGACGGAAAAGAAGAGGGGATCAGAACTGGGATGGTGGTGATGGAGAGAGAGAAGCAGAAGGATGAAACCGCAGGCGCGATCAACAAAATCGAAACGGTGGCCTTGGATGTTATGATCCAAGCCTTGTTCACCGACTGCTGAAAATCAGCTATCATATTCCCAGCTGTTTCGAGGATAAGAAACGCACTTGAAACTGTCTGATGAATCTTAAGATTGGAACACACACACACACACACACACACTCACTACAAAATTAGAAAAAAAATAATTCTCGGGGTCTCCCTCGGAAAAAAAGGGCGACATTCAAAATCCCCCTACCCTGTTTGTCGCTGTCTCCCAAACTCACCCACTTTTTATTACTGACTTTTCCGCTTGTAGGTGGCCAAGCTATGAACAGATTCCCAATGGATTTAGATTTTGTGTGGAGAAATATAATGAAATATGAGACTCGTTTATACGAAATAGAGTAGGTCAAAGAAACATAGAACTGTCAAGTGCATTAGAAAGATATGGAGACTTGAATCATATTTGCATTAGACAAGTGGATAGAGCAGGGGCCCTCAAACTTGGCCACTTTAAGACTTGTGGACTTCAACTCCCAGAATTCCCCAGCCAGCCATGCATGGCTGGCTGGGGAATTTTGGGAGTTGAAGTCCACAAGTCTTAAAGTGGCCAAGTTTGAGGACCCCTGAGATAGAGCATTGAAACGATCTATTGTTGCAATGATACCATGTTTTCTTTGCATTTCCCCCCACTTATTTTTAAACCCCTTTGCTTTTCGACAATGTACCTCTATCCTAATTATTACTAAGGTTTATCGCACAGTCAGCCAGCTGTTCAGACTTGATTTGGCATTTTTGACCACCTATTAAGGCCTTCCCAAGGACCTGGGATAGGCAGATGTGGATGTCTGACGGAGTTTAGAGGTATCATTGTGGGACAGAAGCTGCTTCGAGTAAACCTTTTGTCCTTGGCCAACACTGGGTTACGTTCTTTTCCCTTTTCTGTTATTATTTCAAAAGCAGCAGTGAAGAAAATAAAACAGGACAGGGGGTTCTCGACTTAACAACCGGGCCTTTACTAACCATTCGAAGCCATAACGCCACTGAAAAAGGGACTTATCATCAGTCACTGCATCTCCGTGATAAAATGTCGGATGCTCGGCAACTGGCGTGTGCCTAGGACGGTTGCAGCGTCCCGGGGGGTGGAATGTCGTGTGATTTTCCCCCTTCTGTGACCAGATTCCACTTAGAAAAGTTGTCAAATGGGGCCAAATTGACTTAACTTAGCCAAGACTTAACTCTTGCTCAGCAAGAGAAATCTGGTGTGGGGGGGTCAACTGTGGCTATAAATCAAGGGCTACCTGTCCTGATTGGTCCTCTGGGCCCAATTCCTTACCCAAGAGGTGGCAGTTCTTAAGGGCCCAGCAGTAGGCGAAGAAGCATTCCTCCAACGCTCGGGGGAAGGGAGCCTCGGGGGAGAGCGCGTAGTCGATGGAAAGAATAGGGGCCCCCAGCTCCTGAGCCCACGATTTCAAGTAGGGCTCGTGAGACTTGGACGTCTGCGCTACGAAACCCCCTCCGTGAAAATGCACCAAAAGGTAAGGGGACCGAGGCAAGATCTTGGTCTTCCAAGGCAACTCCAGGGCCAGAGTTCCTTCCGGTCGCATCAATTTGAGCAATTCCTCGCTGTCCTAGAGAAGAAGAAGAAGAAGCAGATTGCAAGGTTAGATCAAGAGATTCCCAAAGGTCCCGGATTGGCCTCCAGTTGTTGCTTCCTCCCTTCGCCTCAGATGGTGAGCTCTCCACAGGGATCTGGTGGCATTGGCTCCGGGTGCGATTCAAGGTGCTGGTTATAACCTTTAAAGCCCTACAGGGCTTAGGCCCGGGGTACTTGCGAGACCACTTGCTGCCATTGTCAACCTCCCATCGCCTGGTTCGCTCCCACAGAGTCGGCCTCCTCAGGCCTGCTGGGCCAGCTGAGGGCGACCTTCGCACCTGTCCGTACCTGTCCTTCACGCAGCTCGTGGGAAATGAGCCTCATCTGGACGGCTCCTGGCCCAGTGTGGGCCACCGGAGGCGTGATGGTAACGGTCAGTTGGGGGTTAGAAACCAGAGGCAGGTCAAAGGAATGGGGCGGGACCAGCAAGGCTCGGGACAGCCGAACCTGAGAGGAAGCCATGCTGGCTAGCGACTGCAGAGAGATAAAAGCAGAGATTAAACAAACATTGGCCTGTCCTCAAATCTCCAGTATCTTTCCGTTAAGGATTCGAAGCACGTCACTCGTTGAGGAACACGGCACCAAGTTATGGGCTTTGGGTACCCTCCACTTTCCCTTCTCTGTCCATGAGGAGCCTTGTTTGACCTGACATTTGCAGGCTGTCCCCGACTTACAACAGTTTACTTGACCGTGCAAAGTTACCACGGCCCTGAAAAAAAGTGACTTACGGCCATTTTTTGCACCTAGGGCCGCTGCAGCATCCCCAGGGTCACGTGGTTCAAAGCCAAATGCTTGGCAACTGACTTGTATTTAGGACAGTTGCAGCATCCTGGGGTGAGGTGGGGTGGGGTCAGGTGATCCCCTTTTGCGACCTTCTGACAAGCAAAGTCAGTGGGTTAAGCCAGATCCACTTACCAACCGGCTTACTAACTTATCAGCTGCAGTGATTCACTTAACAACCGTGGCAAGAAAGGTCATAAAATGGGCCAAGGCTCACTTGACAACTGTCTCACTTAGCCACAGAAATTTTGGACTCAGTTGTGTTGGGGAGGACTACCTGCATAGTAAAAGTTACAGTAAAAGTTATTAACAATTTCTGTTTATCCTTATGAACCTTTTCCAGATCTGCTCTTTCTTCTGATTTATCTTTTTCTTTTTTTTTTCCTTCCATGAAAATATTGTCGGTGGGGATCCGGTGAGGGACGCCCTTTCCTAGCAGCAGGACTCACCGCCAGCAATTCTGTCTCGGTGAGGTTCCAAAACCTCTTCCAGAAATGGACATCCAAGTTCTGAGTGATGCGCTCAAACTCCAATCCTCGTAGTTCAGGGTCAATGGCAAACTTCCCACTCATGAAGAGAGAGCCAGCAGCCACACCTACAGGAAGGAAGGAAGGAAGGGAGGGAGGGAGGGAGGGAGGGAGGGAGGGAGGAAGGAAGGAAGGAAGGAAGGAAGGAGAGAACGAGAGAAAGAGATCAAAAAAGCTTCCTGCCTAATTATATCCAGAGAAATTCCCACATTAGGGGATCACAAGGGCAGCACAACCATCACGTAACTCTTACTGGATGGTGTACCTGAGTCCTGATACTCACCAATGCCGGAGATGTTACGTTTGTAATTCTCCCCGAAGGAGACCAAGCTGATGGCAATGGTCTGCAGAAAAGGCCGGATCGAAGGCGCAAACTGCAGGATCAAGAGAGGTTAACATGAGAGGTGGTGAGCAATCCCGTTTTTTCCCCCCGATACTTGAACCTAGCCTGCCAACAGCTCCAGGCTACAGAGCTGAACGTAGTTGTTACTGAAATTTATTACTGCTAAGTTTGTAAAGCCGCCCTGAGTCTTCGGAGAAGGGCGGGATATAAATGGAATTAAAATAAAAAAAATAAATTTATGTCAAAGAATGCCGACTGGTGGCCTCCAGGGGGAGGGCGTTCTCTGTGGGTGCACCGGATTTATGGAACCATCTTCCGGTCGAGCTCCGGATGGTGCCCGATCTCCGCTCCTTCCGGCGCGATCTTAAAACCCATCTCTTTAAACAAGCTGGCCTGGCCTGATGGGACGGGGTGGGATTTTTATAAATGAACTTCAATTTTAATCTGTATTAATTTATTATGGGCACTGTTTAATCACGTTTTAATAATTTTTAATTTTTGTATCTAGTTTTTATGTATTGCCCTGTTCACCGCCCTGAGTCCTTCGGGAGAAGGGCGGTATATAAATTAAATTAATAAATAATAAATAAATGTGTGTCAGGCAAAGTACGGCGTATGCCGTAAAATTGAAACTGTAAAATGGGAGATTAAAATATGTACAAATTAAAACAGATCTTGCCCAGGAACTAGCAACCTGGTGCTCTGCCACGCTGCCGTGAGGTCCTCAAGTCAAGTGCACACCGATCGGGACACAAAGGGTAGCGGCACCTATGTGTTATTGTCTGCATGTCACCACAACTGCAAAGCGCAGAAGCAACCGGATAGCTGCGTTTGTTCACAGGGTCCCTGGCTCTTGTTCCCGTTGCAATAAATAAATAAATAACGCACTGATTTATTACTGAAATAATAGCAATTCTGGGCTTACAACTTTTTCTTTAGTGACCATTCAAAGTTACCACGGCACTGGAAAAAGTGACTTATGACCGTTTAGCACATTTACGACCGTTGCAGCATCCCCGCGGTCACGGGATCAAAATTTGGACACTTGGCAACTGACTCGTATCTATGACGGTTGCCAACGACCCTGGGGTCACATGATCCCCTTTTTGCGACCAGCCAAGTCAATGGGGAAGCCAGATTCAATTAACAACCAGTTAGTGTTACTCTCTTAAAAACTGCAGTGATTCACTGAATAGGTGTGGCAAGAAAGCGTCGTAAAGTGGGGCAAAAGCCACGTAACAGAGGTCTCACGTGGCCACGGAAGTTTGGGGCTGAGTTCTGGTTGTAACATTGAGGACTAGCTGTATTCCAAATCTTATTCTCCTTGGTTTGCATGCTTGAAACGCGTCGTAGGAGCTAGCACAGGCATTCCTTGACTTATGGCCACAATCCATCCCAGGATTTCTGTCGCAAAGTGAAACATTTGCTAAGGGAGGTATGCCCCATTTTACAACCTTTCCTGCCACAGCTGTGAAGCAAATGACTATAGTTCTCAAGTTGGTAACACAGTCGCTAAGAGGATCGGGCCTCCCTGTTGACTTTGCTTGCCAGAAGCTTACAAAAGATGATCACATGACCCCGGGGTCAGGGCGACCGTCATAACTAGGAATCAGCAGCCAAGCATCTGGAATTTTGATCCCGTCAACCTGGGGATAGCTGCAGTGGTCATCAGCGTAAAAAGAAGGTCACAAGTCAATTTTTTCAGTGCTGTTGTAATTTCAAATGGTCATTAAGTGAACTGTTGTAAGTTGAGGACTATTTGTACACAGGAACTGATTTATCTTTGAAGACTTTTCTTCCCTCCCAGCTGGAATAAAACAACCAATAACAGACAGATTCCTTTTGGAGGGATACGGGCCAGTTCGTAGTACTTCGGCAGAACCGGTAGCTAATTTTTTTGTTGCCCAGGCCCAGAATGGACTTCTGGAAGTGGCATCCACACAGAGAACCGGTTGTTCCCATATCTGAATCCCACCACTCCTTCCTCCCTCCCTCCTTCCCTCCCTCCCTCCCTGTGGTGGGATTCAGCCACTTCACACCACTTTGGCAGAACCGGAAGCTAATTTTATTGTTGCCCAGGCCCAGAACGGACTTCCGGAACCCAGCATCCACACAGAGAACCGGTGGTTCACCTATTTGAATCCCACCACTGGATACGGTGCCGTTTAGCCGGACAAAGCAACCCCAAAGCCCCTTTTGACATTTTCTGCCAGCCAGGATGCCGGATCAGATCCCAGACAGGGCTGGTTCCAAATTCAGCTGGGAACACACACAAACGCACAAACAACACTCTGCAGCAAGGCTGAAGAGTGACAGGAAAGAGTTGGGGACATGAGCACTCTCTCTCTCTCTCTCTCTCTCTCTGTGTGTGTGTGTGTGTGTGTGTGTAAAACGCAGGACTGTGGCTTGCCATTCAGGGCCGGCTGGTCAAGGCTGCAACTTGTCCGGGAAAAGTGGGGAAAAAAAAATTAAACAGGAAGGTCAGAGCTGCATCTGGTTGACAGGGAGGCTACGTCTAAGGCTACGACAATGCAAGCGGCAACTCAGGCTGTGTGTGTGTGTGTGTGTGTGTGTGTGTGGTGACAAACATGGCTTGTCCTTGTTAAGGTGGTCAAGTAAAAAGCTGAGGTTGCAATTCTATTTTGTATTTTACTGCGCTGAAAGAAGTTGGAAGACAAAGTGTTTTTTTCCTTTCCTTCTTTGCCCTATGCTGGCTCAGGAATTCTGGGAGTTGAAGTCCACGAGTCATAAAAGAGCCGAGGTTGCCGACCCCTGCCCTACACTTTTCCTCCCCCCCCCTTTTTCCCTTTTCCCATTTCCCGAACTATTTTTATTTTCATTTGTATTTTAGTGGTTAAGGCACCAGGCTAGAAAGCAGGAGACAGTGAGTTCAATTTAGCTACGAAAGCCAGCTGGGTGACTTTGGGCCAATCACCAGGAAATGGTGACTTGTAGCTTTTGTCTTAGTAGGCAAGTAAAACCAGCTCTCTCGGCGCAGCCCACCTGACAGGGTTGTCGGTGTGGGGAAAACACACAGTGTTGGATATGTTCGGCACCTTGAACGTATTTGTAAAAATAATAAAGGCAGGATTGTTGGATATGTTCGCCACCTTATTTGTAAAAATAATAAAGGCAGGACTCAAAACATACCTACCTACCTACCTACCTACCATAATCCTAATAAAAACACTTCTTCTAAAGGAAAGAGAGGCAACATCCTTGCATCTTCCCCACCCCCCACCCCAAAAAAACCTCCCTCCCAAGGAGTTCACCTCCTCAATTCTGCAAGATGGCTGCCTCGGTGGTCCTCACCTGAAAGCCCATGCACCGCCCGTAAAAACACCCCTTCTGCATCGTGATGTATTCCTGGAGAAACTGTTCCGAGAGGCCCCGATCCTCGTGGTTGAAGAGGTACCCGGGACGGTTCTGGGTCAACAGGTGCTGGGCTAAGTAGACCAAGGCCCGGAGCTGAGTCAAGGCCACACAATACGCTTCCAGTTCGGCGCAATTGTGGTTGGTCCGGAAGAAGATGCTGCGGCGGTTGGTGGCCACGTAGCGGCTTTTGTGGATGATGTGAGCCACGCAGCAGCGCACCGTCTGGGCCAGGCTGCGGTAGCCGTTGGCCGGCGTGTGCTCGTCCAGGTCAAAGATGTGGTAGACGGCGGAGAAGTGATCCAGCATCGGCTCAAGGCACCGGGCATGTTCTCGGATGGTGGTGAAGGTGGCCAGGAAGCGCTGACCTGTCTCGGTGGGGACGTTCTGGAAGAAAGCCACATTATCCTCGGCCAGCGTGAGTAAGGTTTGGAAGAGCGGCCGGGCATCCATGGTGCTGGAATTGGGGGAGCCTGAGGTGGGAGGAAGAGAAAGAATGAAACCGTTCCAAGAAGAACGGAGAGAAGAGATTGAGGAGGCCCCTTTGGAAGCAGGAGGACGGTGTGGTCCCAACTCCTAACTTTTTTTACTTACATTCTCCTGTCTCTGTCTCAGCTAAGTACTCCATAAAGCCCACGTAGCTCCTGCAAGACTGCTGGCCCTATAAGGGGAGGGGGCATCGCTTAATACAGCAGCAGTCCTCAGCCCCCAACTCTTCTCCCCAATTGTCCAGCCCTTTGAGTGGACGGGAGGAGACCATACTAAACAGGACGAAGCAGGAGAGGGCATTTGGTCACAGAAACGAGGGGAAGCTTAGGCCAAGGGTGTGTGTGTGTGTGTGTGCGTGCATGCGTGCAACCTTGACAATTTTTAAGACTTGCGGACTTCAACTCCCGCAGCTGGCTGTGGAATTCGGGGAGCTGAAGTCCACAAGTCTTAAAAACTGTCAAGCTTGGACGCCTCTGGCTTAGCCCTCGACTTATAAATCACATTTCTCCACCTATTTTTACTTTCCTTCCCTCAACTCTCCACAAAAAAGTACAACTGCCAATCTTTTCCCTCCTGTGGGGGTGGGGGGTTGGGGAAGGCGCAAACCACAACACTCACAATTTTTTTTTTGCCAGATTGCCTTTTGCTCTTTCCCACCAGCCCAGTGTGAGAACCACCACCCCGCTTCTCTCCCCACGTCCTCCTCCCAGCCCCATTTCAGCTACTAAGGAACAGCAGTCCTTCTTATGGTGGGTCTAGTTCAGGGGTAGGCAACCTTGGCTCTTTTATGACTCGTGGATCTGGGAGTTGAAGTCCATGAGTCATAAAAGAGCCAAGGTTGCCTACCCCTGGTCTAGTTTCAGAGCCTGGAAGACCCTTCCTATGCA
Source organism: Vipera berus (assembly GCF_964194415.1). Taxonomy (NCBI): domain Eukaryota; kingdom Metazoa; phylum Chordata; class Lepidosauria; order Squamata; family Viperidae; genus Vipera; species Vipera berus. The sequence goes on along the minus strand of NC_138212.1, from coordinate 4,082,435 downwards.
TTGTCCCCCTCCTCACAAACCCCAAAGAAAATTTACGACACCTCTGCCAGGGAGGTCACCCCTCATTCCGCAAAGGAGACGGAGATAAATGTTATTTCGGGCTCCCCTTTTTGAGTTCGGGGAAGGGAGCGAGAGAGATCGGCGGGCATCTCTGCCCAGAGCCGAGACCCTTCCCCATTTTGCTAACAAATCTCCCCCTGCAAGGTCATCTCACCTGTTTTGGGGGGGGGGAAATCCTGTGCAAGGACAGGACACTCACCCGGTGTCAACTAACCCGGCATCCAGCCTTCTGATGAAGGGATCGAGTTGCCTTACAACCACTGGCTGACTTAAAATACCGCTGGGGAAACTGACTCCGCCTTTGGAGGACGAAGAGGAGGGAGGGGTCAGTCCAGAAGAGGAAGGAGGAGGAAAGCAGGAGGAGCCCCCCCTCACCCCCCCAGGTTTGCTGGGTGAAGGGGTGCAAGCTGAACAGAGATGCCTGAATTTAACCCACCGCGACGAGATCTGGAGACCGAGAAAAACAGGATGAAGGGATGGGCATCTCTCTCTCTCTTTTCTCTCTCTCTCTTTCTCTCTCTCTCTTTCTCTTTCTCTCTCTCTCTCTTCTCTCTCTCTCTCTTTCTCTCTCTCTCCTCTACATGAACTTACTATTTTTCCAGAGAAGAAGATCATCTCCTCCGGAGACAGGAATTTTGGGGCAGCAGATCAACTCTCCTCTGAAATGCCATTCCTGGAATACACGAGGCGCCACCAGCAGCTCTTTAAGGAGAAATCTGGGTGCCCGTTGTGGGGTGGGGAGGGGGGAAAGTAAGGGGAAGCGAAGCGTTTTTGGGATGCAGGAGGAGCAGGAATGATCAAACGAGGAGACGGTTCGGGAAAGAAAACCGCCAGGCTCCATACGGGGGGGGGGGGTCCTTGGCTTACGACCACGACCGATCCCAACATTTCTGTGGCTAAGGGAGGCATTTGTTAAGTGAGGTTTGCCCTGTTTGACAAGCATTCTTGCCATTATTTCTTAAGCGAATCACTGCAGTTAGTATAACAATGGTTGTTATGTGATTCTGGCTCCCCACCACCACCCATTGACTTTGCTCGTCAGAAAATAATAATAATAATAATAATAATAATAATAATAATAATAATAATAATAATAATAATAATAATAATAATAATAATAATAATAATAATAATAATAAAAAACAATAATAATAATTGGAAGGGACTTTGGAGGTCATCTAGTCCAACCCCCTGCTCAGGCAGGAAATCCTATACCATTTCAGACAAACGGCTGAAAAGTTTCTTCTTAAAAACCTCCAGTGTTGGAGCATTCACAGCTTCTAGAGGCAGGTGGTTCCACTGGTTAATTGTTCTCACTGTCAGGAAGTTTCTCCTTAGTTCTAGGTTGCTTCTCTCTTTGGTTAGTTTCCATCTGTTGCTTCTTGCCCTGCCTTCTGGTGCTTTGGAGAAGAGCTTGATCACAAAAGGTGATCCTACGATCCCGGGACACTGCAGCCGTCATAAATATGCCAAGCATCTCCGTTTTGATCCCATGACCCACGGGGATGCTGCGAAAATAGGTCCTAAGTCGCTTTTTCCCCCCCCCCCAGTGCCGTTGTAACTTAGAACGGTCGCTAAACGGACTGTTTTTAAGTCAAGGCCTACCTGTAGTGCAGAGAATTGAGAGCTGAAGTTCTGTGGCTTGGAAGAATACTCTCCTACAGATAACCCTCGACTTACACCCATTAGTAAATCCAGGACTACCTGCAAACCTCTCTCCTACAAGGCTTAATCATTATTCCCCTCAGCTGAGCACAAGTATCTGAGGGGCTGCCACAAGGCAGAGGGGGCCAGGTTGTTCCCCAAAGCACCAGAGGGAAGGACGAGAAACAATGGTTGGAAGCTGATCAAGGAGAGAAGCAACCTGGAATTAAGGAGAAACCTCCTGACAGTGAGGACAATCAACCAGTGGAACAGCTTGCCACCAGAAACTGTGGGCGCTCCATCCCTGGAGGTTTTTAAGAGGAGACTGGACAGTCACTTGTCTGAGATGGTATAGGTTCTCCTGCTCGAGCAGGGGGGGGGGGCTGGACTAGAAGACCTCCAAGGCCCCTTCCAGCTTCTATTCTACTATTCTAATTTGCAAAGGGAAAGCTGATAAGACACTTGCCCCACATCCCCTGCATGGAATTTCATTCTAACCCCATGAAGCTTAGTTCTAAGAAAAGAGGAATTGTGTTGTTTTCATCACGACACAAAACAAGGGCCCTTTCTCAATACCTGGCACGCTGCCTTGGCTCTTGACTTCCTTTCGTTCACGAGTCCAGATCAAATGAAGAGGAATCAGCTTTTTAAAAGGGGGGCCTATTCTGCCCCACGGATGGGGAGCTACAGCTGAGGGGCTGCTGGAGCCTGGCGGGGAAGCAATTTGAGCCTTTATACAAGGTCCGGATAGAGGTGCCACCCCGAATTATGTCCACAACTGACCCCAAAATTTCGGCGGCTAACACGGGTTAAAGTGAATTTTTGTCCCGTGTTACGACCTTCCTCGCCCCAGTGGTTCCATGAGCGACACAAGTTGCTAAGTGAATCTGGCTTCCCCATTGTCAGAAGGTCGCAAAAGGGAATCACGTGATCCCGAGGATGCTGCAACCGTCATAAATACGAACCAGCTGTCAAGCATCCGAATTTTGGCCCCCTTGATCGTGGGGATGCTGCAATGGTCGTTAAGTGTGAAAAACATTCGTAAGTCCCTTTCCCCCCCCCCCCGTGCTGTTGTAACTTTGAACGGATGACCTGCAACATCACGCTGCTTTTGACCAGAAGAAATAACTATCCCAGAATTGGGCAGGTTTGGAAAAGGAATCCCGAGAGATTCTTTTAATTCACTGGGCTTTCAATCAGGAAGCTCCAGGTCGATCTTCCCAACATAAAGAATACAGAATAACAGAGTTGGGAGGAATCTTAGAGGTCTTCTAGTCCAACCCCCCCCCCTTGACCAACCAGGATATCTGATATCGTTCCAGAAAAAAATGGCTTTTGAATCTCTTTTCTTAAAAAAACCTGATGGTGCACCCACAACTTCTGGTGGCAAGCTGTTTCACAGATTAATTCTTCTCGCTGTCAGGAAATCTCTCCTTAATTCTAGACTGGATCTCTCTTTAAGGATCCTGCAACCCATCCCTTCTTCTCTTGCCCTCAGGTGCTTTGGAGAACAGGCTGACTCTTCCTTCCAAGCCTCTCAAATATTGGAAAGATGTCCGGAGAAGGAGGAAGAAGAGGAGGGATTTACATTTCAAGCCTGGTCCGCTATCCGTCACGTACTTTAATATCCACTTCTATCCATTTAAATGACTCCTGATTTGTACAGGAAGCCTTCGGCTTATGACAATTGGGGTTATAAGCATGCTGGCTGGGGAATTCTGGGCGTTGAATGGCCAAGGTTGAGAAACACGGGTCTAAACCCACTTACAGTCCCAAACCCAAACTCACGAGTGTGTGTTTGCCTTAAACAGGCAGGACAGGCCACTACTTGGGATCTTCTGGGGACAAAGGGGAAAAAAAAAGATTAGGCTTTCTTATTCCCACCTTCCCAATTTGTCACGCAGGCCTATATATATATCAGCAGCTGGAAAGCTGAGCTGGTGTTCTTCTCCTTCCTTCTGTGTTGCATGTGTGGAAAAACTGCCGTTAAAATAAAAAAAGCCCCCAACACAGCCAGACTCCCAGGACTGGGGGCAATTGTGATGTCAGAGGTGTCGGCCAATCACCGCTGTGGACAGCCAGCTTCTGCCACCTCCCACCAGGTGAGATTCTCATCATTCCTGAACGAAGAAGCATCGGATCCTTCCTGCACTCCGCCAAGGGGCAGGTTACAACGCCATCTCGGAACAGGTGGAAATCTACCGATCTCCGATTGCTCCAAGCAAGGTACAGTTATGCCTTGTGTAATGCGACAGGTGTGCTTCAAATGAAGCACAACCTCTCATATTCACCTAAGGCTGGATGCCCTTTAAGAGGCAGACCAGCTACTGTCAAAAGAGAATCAAGGCTTCATCGACTTTTATGATTGCTATTAATTAGCAGACACGCCAGAGGATTGTTTGCCATAACTGTGCTGTGTGGGTGGACGAGTAGAGAACCTATCTATCAAGAAGGTGTGGCACATACCACAGTCAGCTTCCTCAGCTGTGAAGTCATGGGTACTGAATTCCAAGCCCCAGGAAGGAACGCATATAACTGGCACCACTTTGGTGTAGTGGTTACGGCACCAAACTAGAAACTGGGAGACGGTGAGTTCTAGTCCCACCTTAGGCATGAAACCCATCTGGGACAATCACCAAGAGACAGCGAGTTCTAGTCCCACCTTAGGCATGAACCCCTCTGGGACAATCACCAGGAGACAGTGAGTTCTAGTCCCACCTTAGGTATGAACCCATCTGACTCAATCACCAGGAGACGGTGAGTTCTAGTCCCACCTTAGGCATGAAAGCTATCTGAGTGTCTTTGGGCCAATCACCAGGAGATGGTGAGTTCTAGTCACACCGTAGGCATGCAACCCATCTGGGTCAATCAGGAGACGGTGAGTTCTAGTCCCACCTTAGGCATGAACCCATCTGATTCAATCACCAGGAGATGGTGAGTTCTAGTCCCACCTTAGGCATGAAAGCTATCTGAGTGTCTTTGGGCCAATCACCAGGAGATGGTGAGTTCTAGTCCCACCTTAGGCACGAAACCCATTTGGGTCAATCACCAGGAGACTGTTGGTCTAGTCTTATGTTAGTCAGAAAAGCCAGCTGGGTGACCTTGGGCCAATCACCAGGAGACAGCGAGTTCTAGTTCTGCCTTAGGCATGAAAACCAACTGGAGGAACTTTAAGCCAGTCCCCCCCCCCCCCCCCGCTCTCTCGGTCAAATCTACCTCACGGGATTGTTGCTGTGGAGAAAAGTGGAGGAGGAAGGCGTGTTGGATAGATTGCTGTCTCGAGTCATTTGTCAAAATAATAAAGGCAGGATATAAACACACTAATGAGGATCTCCTCTTCCTGGAAGAATGCAACATTACCATACCGAACTGGGCAACAATTCTGATTCCCGCCTTGCTCACTCCCACGGCATCAGCCAGGTAAGAATCAGGAGAGCAACATGAAATCCCAAGGGGAGATCCCAGCCTGCCTCGAGAAAGGAAGGGACCTTGGAGGTCTTCTAGTCCAACCCCCTGCTCAGGCAGGAAGCCCTGTATGATTTCAGACAAAGGGGTTGTCCAATCTCTTCTTAAAAACCTCCCATGCTGGAGGACCCGCAATGTCTGGAGGCAAGTCATCCCACTGGTTCATTGTTCTAAGGACCCCCGCTTCTGTTCTCAGAAAAGGACCAGTTGTCCCGAAGTGACACATCCAGGGGACGAATTCCACTGGTGCCTGGCAGTTCCTCCCGGAGAAGTGGAATTTAGCATGGGCTGAGTCACTCCTTTGGCAGCTGGAAGAAAACAACATCTCGGGGAATTGGGGAAAACTCTGTTTCTACAGCCGGTGGGGGTGGATTAGGGCAGGGGCCATAAACACCAAAGGGGGCTGCCAGCACATTTCCCGTGAAACCGAAAGGAAGGCAGGCGGTGGGGGGAGGGGGCAAGGAGCAGGCTGATAGGGAGGATGGTCCACAGCTTTGGGGGGGGGGAAGAGAAATAAATGGGTTGGGAAACCCTACAGAACACAGAGGTTAAAGGCAATTCTTCTCCCTCCTCAAAGCCCCTGGGACCCTTTGCCCTTTGCCCTCTGCTGCCAAAGAAGGGCTAGAGAAAGCAAAGCCGACAAGGACAAAACTGCGCAAACAACAGCAAAGAAGTTACTTTCGAAGTTACGAGAGCGGCACTAAAGTTTTTCAACTTAACGACTAATAAAGGGGAATATTTGTAGCTCAGGGTGGAACCGTGGGGTCCTTGAGCTTGGTGCTTTTCTTACAGACGTTTCATCGCCCAACTAGGTAACATCATCGGTGCCGCCGTTAGCTTGTGCCAGCACCGATGATGTTGCCTAATTTGGGTCATGAAACGTCTGCAAGAAAACCACCAAGCTCAGAGAGCACCAAGGACCCCACACTTAACGACTGTTGCGGCATGCCGGTGCTCATGGGATCAAAATTCATCGTCTTGGCAACTGATTCCTATTTATGATAGTTGCGATGTCCCTGTGTGTGTGTGTGTGTGTGTGTGTGTGTGTGTGACGTGATGACCTTTTGTGGTCTTCCGACAAGCAAAATCAGTAGAGAAGCCGGATGCATTAAACAGGCGGGTGGCACAGCTTCCCTTAACAAGCGGGGAAGGAAAGGGGACGAAACTCGCTTAGCAACTGTCTTGCTTTAGCAACGGAAACTATGGTTGGAAATCGAGGACTACCTGTATTCTGGGTCAGGGGTTCAAGCCGCTGTGTCGGCTCCACCCAGCCTTGGGCTTGGAGTGGATATTCTGCGCCTTTCCTTCAAAGCATCCCAATTCTCTGCCTCCCGTTCCCCCTCCCACCCCACTGGTTACACAAGGCAAAAGAACATCGGCTTCTCCTAAGGCTCAGCCTGTTCTTCATTAATCGCTGGCGTAAATTAGGAGGCCCCAGATGGCAAGGAGATGCCCCCCCGAGGCCATCTGTACCAGGCACACAGCCTACAAACCATCCTTTGTGACTGCCAGTTGAGCTCTCACCCTCCACGTCCCCAGAGCCAAGAGTTCCCTAGAAGGCAACAGGCAGCATGCCTGCTTCACTCTTTGAAAATGGAACACCTGGGTGCGCGCGCACACACACACACACACACACACACACACACACACACAAAATAGGGCAGGTAACTTAGTGGCACCTGCGAGTGAGCGCAGCTTACCCAACAAACACTTAAACCAGTCCATAGCCATATAGTGGAGAAACACAGCTGCGATGCAGCGGCAGGAAGCTTGCAAAAACCCAAGGGACGGACGGATGCGTGTCTCCGGGGAAAAAAAAAAGGAATTAAGGTTTGCAACAACACCGTTGCCAGCTGGTTTGCAAGTTACCAAACCAAATTGAAAACAAAAACACAAAGTGTCCTGCCCTCACAGTGATGACAACAGGAATGACAAACGAAAAACAAATGCTAAAGGAAGCTGGCACCAGTGTGAGTTTTCTCCACCCCATTTTTTTAGCACTGGTGCCAGTTTTCGTTCTGGGACAGAGTGCTTGAGCATGACTTACAGTGCTCGTATTCAAAAATGCTGGTTTAAATATAGAGCAGAGGTCTCCAAACGTGGCAACGTAAGACTTGTGGACTTCAACTCCCAGCCAGCCTTGCTGGGAGTTGAAGTCCTCAAGTCTTAAAAGTTGACAAGTTTGGAGACCCGCCCCCCCCATAGGTAGGGGAAGTCTCCAGGAAATTAAGATAGCACTGAAATTGAAGGCTGGGAGACAGAGAGGCAGCCTTCTGAATTTGGACGTTGAGAGAAAATATATCAGCTCATCCCTTATTATGTTGGCTGCAAGGACGGTGGAAAAGCGATTCATTAAATAGCCGTGGGAACATCTACTTGGACGGAGTAATAGAGTGTGTGGCAATCTTGATATATTTGCAGGTTCGTTATCCTAAGACAGCAGCAATTTCTCAAGGAACAACAAATGCTTCACGCTTACCCATCAAAAGAGGATATATTCCATAGAACAGAAAGATTGACTTCTTCTAGCTGTTTTCAGCCAAAAGCACATAAATTAAGAAGGAGTGTTGCTGTGTGGCAGGACAAGATTAAATGAAATGTGGTGGTTACTTGACTGACAAATACTTTTATTATGCTATTTGTGTGACATTTATTTCTTGCTTAAGAAGATTGTTCCTTGCTCGAAATCAGTTGACAATAGATAACTTGACTAATATATTTTGTTTATAAGCGGACTAAGCAAGCAACATGCAAGGAATTCAGCAAAAGTTGAGACTCTGAGGCAGTCTCATCCAACATTCATCTTTGCTCAAAATATTAAGACCAAGTAGGAAGGCATTCAAGAGCATAGACACCGCAACAATGCAATATTTATGGTGCAATCCTATGTAGAGAAGAATTCTATTAACTCTGGGCTTGATTCTAATTAAGCATGTTTACAAAGAAAAAAAATCAAAAGTACTCTGAAACGCAAGTTGTCATCCAAGTAGCACATAACTAACTACTTTGGGAATTAAACCCCATTTCAGAATTTTTAAAGTTTAAACCTTTGAAAGGTGTTTTTCAAAAGGTGACTGAACTTTCTTGATTTTTTTCTCCCCCTGGAAAATGTTCCGAGGGACTGAAGAAGCTGCTTGGATGAAAAACAAAATGTTTTCAAGGAGGAAAAACTTGAGAAATTCCAGCTTCCTTTTGGGAGGGGAAAAAAAACACACGTTTGGGAAAATCATGACCTGAATGATTGAAAGGCAATCCTAAACCTCAACTTTACATTGTAAAACACATACACCTGTCTCTGGACTTTCAAATGGATGCAGCTTATATCTCTTTTTCCAGGAAGACACAAGGCCAAACCCCTTCCCATGGAATTTCCTTTTATGTTTTTTGATTTATTTTTAACACTTGATGGTTTTATTGTCTTGTTTTCCCGTATTCCCAGATAGAACCTGTTTGTTGAGTCAACTGCAGCTATTGTAAAATAACACAGAAATCATAGGAAGCTGTGCTAAATATATCCAACAATTCTTAGCACATTAAAAAAAAAGCTGTCCTCTTTCCTAATATTTTATAGTCAGAGGCCACTTTCAAAAACCTTCAAACTACCAACGTCACTTGATGCAGCCTAAAAGAAAAAAGTCACTGATTTATACATAATCTAGTAAGCTCTATTTACAGTGGCCTTCAGGGATCTTTCCAGTTAAGTAATTTTGACAGCAATGATCCCACTGTCTTAGTTGGTGCAGCACCATGATTATAAATGTTGGTCCAGTTACACAGCTTCAGGAATAGAATAGAATAGAACAGCAGAGTTAGAAGGGACCTTGGAGGTCATCTAGTCCAACCCCCCCACTCAGGGCAGGAAACCCTATCCCATTTCAGACAAAGGGTTCTCCAATCTCTTCTTAAAAACTTCCAGTGTTGGAGCATTCACAACTTCTGGAGGCAAGTTGTTCCACTGATTAATTGTTCTAATTGGCAAGGACAATGGGATCTGTGATCCAAAACATCAAACAAGCCAGCTGATGTATTACAGGACAAATCTCTCGTTCATTTACATCAGTGTTTTCTCCACTTGGCCATTTTCAGATGTGCAGATTTCAGCTCCCAGAATTCCCCAGTCAAGCTTTTGAGAAAAACGGATTTACACTAACTGCCCCCGGATTTGCTAAGTCAAACTCCTACAAAGTTATGAACTGAGTCTAGTCCACTTGGGATGCACCATGTTGGGGAAATTGGACTTCCTCAATCAGCAGCCCCAGGTACCTTCTATCCCAGGGGTGGGCAACTTTATGACCTGTAGACTTCAATATCCAGAATTCCTGAGCCAGCATGGCTACCTTAGGGATTCTGGGAAATGAAGTCCATCAGTTCTACCCCTAGCATTCCTGTCCTAGCCTCTGCCCCTTTCTAGCAGATCTCCCCAGATGTCCCCAGGACACTTTGGATTACATCTCTCAGAATCCCTGCAGGCAGATTTTGCAAGCTGAGGCTTATGGGCGCAGTAGTCCAAAAATATCTGGAGAACACCCAGGAAGGTCAGTGCCCATCTTCATACCCCTTATGCCCACTGTGGGGTCTACCATGAATCTCTTCCCTCCAATTCCCCCTCCCCAAGCTTATTGTCCTAGAGAGGCTCATCTCCTTCCAGCTTCCATCTGCATCTTCCCAGGACCACAACTCCCAGAATCCCCCAGAAAAGTTCCTCGAAGGGCAAAGGAACCGTGCCAGGCTCATTTAAGCTAAGTCTGCACCGATTTCTTTCTCATACCTTTTGGGCAACCCCCCCGCCCTCCCGCCCTCCTAAAGCCACTTGGGTTTCCGCGCTTCCTTGGCGGTGGGGGGGCAGCTGTCAAGTTCCCCCCTCCCTCGTCAATGGAATCGTCTGATCCGCTGATCTAGGGCTCACGAGGCGGGCCGTCCCAATCGTCTTTGGGGGGGTGGTTTACATCTGCCTAACCGTCCCGCTCCCTCGCCTTCTACTCACCCAATGAGGCTGCCGTCCACCTCTGCCCACAGGTGGCCCCTTTACGCGCCGGTTTCCGCCTTAGTCCGAACGCTCGGAGGCGCCACATGACGGCCGCGCACCAATGGGCGGAGGGCGGAGCCGGCGAGGTGTCCCCCTTGGAACGTCACCCCGCCAGTTCCCTTGAAGACAGCGCCTGAGCCCGCCTCCTCCTCTCTTTTGGGCCGCCCTTCTTAAAGGGGCCGCGCGCCCTCCGGCTTCTGCGGAGACCAGGAAAGCGCCCCGCTGGGTATGAAGAGTTCGGGTAGAAGGGTGCTTTAAACCTGGCAAATTTAAAATGGGTGGACTGGGGAATTCTGGGAGTTGAAGTCCACCCAAAGAACCTGCTGGCTAGGGGATTCTGGGAGTTGGAGTCCACTCAATTTAAAGCACACCGGCTGGAGGATTCTGGGAGTTGAAGTCCATCCATCTTAAAGCAAGCTGTCTAGGGGATTCTGGGAGTCGAAGTCCATCCATCTTAAAAACAAGCTGGGTAGGGGATTCTGGGAGTTGAAGTCCATCCATCTTAAAAACAAGCTGGGTAGGGGATTCTGGGAGTTGAAGTCCATCCATCTTAAAAACAAGCTGTCTAGGGGATTCTGGGAGTTGAAATGAGTTGAAGTCCGTCCATCTTAAAGCAAGGTGGCTGGGGAATTTTGGGAGTTGAAGTCCATCCATCTTAACTCAGCCTTCCATCCTTCCGAGGTAGGTAAAATGAAGACCCAGATTTTTGGGGGCAATAAGCTGACTTTGTAATAATGCCGCTTGGGGTGTGTGTGTGAAAGCCTTAATAAGCAGGCATATACATAGAATGAAGGCTACTGCTAAGCTTGTAAGCCGCCCTGAGTCTTCGGAGAAGGGCGGGATATAAATGGAATTAAAATAAATAAAAAATAAAACAACCTTGCTGGGAAGTTCTGGGAGTAGAAGTTCATGCATATTAAAGCAAGCTGGCTGGAGACTTCTGGGAGTTGAAGTCCATCTTAAAGCAAGCTGGCTGGGGGATTCTGGGAGTTGAAGTCCACCCATCTTAAAGTTGCCAAGTTTGGAAAACTGGGATAAAAGATTGTAACATTGCATCCTCCCTCGGAAGTAAGCGTTTGGGGCTGCAAATAATCAGAACTAGCATATTTTCTGCCTAATCAAGTTTATTAAGAAACAGAAGCTTTTGTGAGCTCCAGCTCATGAAACCTTTTACTTTTTAATAAAGTCTAATAAAATAATTGAAATTAAATAAGCAGTTTAATATGCGTTAGTCAGAAAAGGTGCAACTACTAGACCACTGATTTTTATTTTATTTACTTATTTTTGCTGCTAAAGACTAACACAGTCTTTCTCTTTTCTTGGTTTCTCAGAACATGATAAACTTGTAGTTGAGCATCAAATGCTATACATAAAAAAACTAATAAATTTTCTGGTTTATCATGGCCATCGAGTTCCCATAGTCACAGCTTGCTTGGCAGTGAGAGGTGCTATTCTGTAATTAAAAAATGAGATCTTACCCCTTAGGCTTTAGCAGGAATGCAGGAAGGAACAAAGAAATTAGCCTATGTGTGGCTGTTGGGTCCACCTACACACAGGAAAAGAAAGGGACAATGAACATTAAACTGGTTTTAATGTTTTCAAAAGGACCCGTGTGCCACATCTAGGAAAAAAAGGCCTTTTGAAATGTCTTCCTTGGTTTTTCATGAAGTATCCAGAATCTTTTTTTTTTCCCCTTTGCTGGTCATATTTGTTCAATGAGCCTGCCTTTTCTGTCCCAGCTTTATAGTTCACTCCAGCCTTTGCTGTAAATCAGGATAAACGGTCAGCTTGACTGAAAGAGGCTTTGCCAATTGACAGACGAGGTTAAAGGAGGCAAAGGGGAGCGCAATGGAGTATCTTGCAGTTGGATGGAGACACCAGTGTTCTTATCGGACACCTTTTCCTAAAGAGAGAACTAGCTAACCTTGGATGATCATATAGGAGCTGTGACTAGGGGGGCCTTCGTTCAGGTTCACCTGGTGCGTCAGTTGCGGCCCTATCTAGACCGGGATGCCTTGCGCACAGTCACTCATGCACTCGTGACCTCCCGTTTGGACTACTGCAATGCTCTCTACATGGGGCTGCCCTTGAGGACTACTCGGAGGCTCCAGCTGGTGCAGAATGCAGCCGCGCGAGTGGTGGTGGAGGTTTCCCCGATACTCCCATGTAACACCTCTACTCCGTGAGCTGCATTGGCTTCCAGTTGTCCTCCGGGTAAGATTCAAGGTGCTGGTTATGACCTATAAAGCCCTAAATGGCATGGGTCCGGGTTACTTACGGGAACATCTGCTGCCGGCGTCAACTTCCCTCCGTCCAGTGCGCTCCCACAGAGAGGGCCTCCTCAGGGTGCCGTCGGTGAAAGAGTGTCGACTGGCGGCCCCCAAGGGGAGGGCGTTCTCTGTGGGCGCGCCAGACCTGTGGAACCGTTTACCGGTGGAGCTCCGGATGGCTCCCGACCTTCGCTCCTTCCGACGTGACCTAAAAACATATTTATTTGAACAAGCCGGCCTGGTCTGATGGGTTTAGGGGTATTTTAACGTTTTGTAATTTATTATAATGGGCTATTGTATTTAATATTTTTTTTTAATTTTTATATATTGTATTTTATTGTATTGCCCTGTACACCGCCCTGAGTCCTTCGGGAGAAGGGCGGTATAAAAATTAAATTTAAATAAATAAATAAATAAATAACTAGCGAGAGAATCAGCCTAAAACTAAAGAGAAATTTCCTGACAGAATAGTTAACCAGCGGAATGATTTGCCTCCAGAAGTTGTGGCTTCTCCAACACTGGAGGTTTTTAAGAAGAGACTGAACAGCCATTTGTCTGAAATGGTACAGGTCGTCCCCGACTTACAACGGTTCATTTAGTGACCATTCGAAGTTACAAGGGCACTGGAAAAAGTGACTTATGACTATTTTTCACAGTTATGACCGTAGCAGCATCCCCATTGCCTTGCGATTTACATTCGGAGGGTTCATATTTATGACGTTCGAGCGTCCCGGGGTCACGTGATCCCCTTTTGCGACTTACTGACAGGCAAAGTCAAGGGGGAAGCCAGATTCGCTTAACAGCTGTGTTACTAATTTAACAATTGCAGTGCTTCACTTAACAAAAGTCGTGGCGCAATGGTTCGAATGCAGTAAATTGTAGGCTGACTCTGCCCACTGCCAACAGTTCGATTCTGACCGGCTCAAGGTTGACTCAGCCTTCCATCCTTCCAAGGTCAGCAAAATGAGGACCCAGATTGTTGCGGGGCAATGTGCTGATTCTGTAAATTGCTTAGAGAGGGCTGTGTAACCCTGTGAAGCGGTATATAAATCTAAGTGCCCTTCCTTCCTTCCTTCCTTCCTTCCTTCCTTCCTTCCTTCCTTCCTTCCCTCCCTCCCTCCCTCCCTCCCTCCCTCCCTCCCTCCCTCCCTCCCTTTTCCCCTTTCTCATTCTCCTTCCTAGTGCCACAGTACTTAGAATGCAGTATTGCAGGCTGGCTCTGCCCACCGACAGCAGTTCAATCCTGACCAGCTCAAGGTTGACTCAGCCTTCCATCCTTCCGAGGTCGGTCCAATGAGGACCCAGATTGTGGGGGGCAAATATGTTGACTCTGTAAACCTCTTAGAGAGGGCTGTCAAGCACCGTGAAGCGGTATATAAGTCTAAGTGCTATTGCTACTGCTAACCAAACAAGCTCGATTCATGTGACAATTTTCCTCACCTCCACCTTAGCTGTGTGAATTCCTGGGTTTGTAATCAGTCTGATTAAGCCAATGTTGTTGGGCCTATTTAGTATATATCAGGAACTTATATATATATATATATATATATATATATATATATACACTGTAACCTGTTTCTAACTTCTTGTTCTAACTTGCAAGGCTATTCTAGCGGCAACGGTTCAATCGGGATCAACAGAGCTGCAGAGCCCGTGCGGAGATTTAGATTTATTGAGATTTAGATTTATTGAGATTTTTATACCGCCCTTCTCCCAAAGGGACTCAGGGCGGTTCACAGGGCATAAATATAAACAACAGTACAAACATTAAAAGATAATTAAATTAATGCCCAAGTTAAAACCAGAATAATAAAACAAACCTATAAAAAACCCAAGTACCCCCATCAGGCCAGACCCGCTAGTTCAAATAAATGGGTCTTCAACCCGCGACGGAAGGATCGGAGGTCTGATGCCATCCGGAGCTCAACCGGCAGTTGGTTCCATAACGCCGGAGCACCCACAGAGAAGGCCCTCCCCCTGGGGGCCACCAGTCGACATTCCCTGACAGGGGGCACCCTGAGGAGGCCCTCTCTGTGGGCGCGCACAGGGCGGAGGGGAGTCGACGCCGGCAGCAGGTGGTCCTCGAGGTATCGCGGACCCATGCCATGTAGGGACTTAAAGATCATAACCAAAACCTTGAACCTTACCCGGAAGACAACTGGTAACCAATGCAGCTCACGGAGCAAAGGTGTAACATGGGAGTACCGGGAAACTCCCAAGACAACTCTCGCGGCCGCATTCTGTACCAGTTGGAGCCTCCGAGTAGTCTTCAAGGGAAGTCCCATGTAGAGAGCGTTACAGTAGTCTAGGCGAGAGGTCACGAGCGCATGAGTGACCGTACACAAGGCCTCCCGGTCCAGATAGGGCCGCAACTGGCGCACCAGGCGAACCTGGGCAAAAGCCCCCCTAGTCACGGCCACTATGTGAGCCTCCAAAGTGAGTCGTGAATCTAGGAGGACTCCCAAGTTGCGAGCCCTATCCACAGGGGGTAAAAGCTCACCCCCCATAGAAAGAGGTGGAACATCCCAGGTGTCTCGGGAAGCCGGAATGTACAGCCACTCAGTCTTGTCAGGGTTGAGTTGAAGTCTGTTCCTCCCCATCCAGACCCGAACCGCCTCCAGGCAACGGGACATCACAGCGAGGGCATCACTGGGGTGGTTTGGGGTCGAAATAAAAAGTTGGGTATCATCAGCATATTGATGATACCCAACTCCAAAACCACGAATGATCTCACCCAGCGGTTTCATATAGATGTTGAACAGGAGAGGCGAGAGGACCGACCCCTGAGGAACTCCACAAGCGAGAGTCCTAGGGGTCGACCTCTGCCCCCCTGCCAACACCGACTGCGAGCGTCCCAGGAGATAGGAGGAGAACCACTGAAAAACCGTGCCTCCCACTCCCAATCCCCTGAGACGCTGCAGCAGGATACCATGGTCGATGGTATCGAAAGCCGCCGAGAGGTCTAATAGGACTAGGACAGAGGAATACCCCCTATCCCGAGCCCTCCAGAGATCATTCACCATTTCAAATGTTTTCCACCAGATATTTTGACGAAGAAAGCCCTTGGATGTGGCTGAGGTAGCTTATAACTTCCTTTTGCGAATAGGAGCCACAAATTCTGGCAGTTAATCCATTTTCTTGTACTAGACTCAGATGAACCTTCAGCACACATGTCTGAAATAATAATAATAATAATAATAATAATAATAATAATAATAATAATAATAATAATAATAATAATATAATAATAATAATAATAATAATAATAATAATAATAATAATTTTATTTTTATTTATTTTTATTTTAATTCCATTTATATCCCGCCCTTCTCCGAAGACTCAGGGCGGCTTACAAGCTTAGCAGTAGCAGCATAATAATGATGATGATGATGATGATGATGATGATGATGATGATGATGATGATGTTGGGAGGGATCCTGGAGGTCATCTAGTCCAACCCCCTGCTCAAGCAGGAGACCCTATGCCATTCTGGACAAACGGCTGTCCAACCTCTTCTTGAAAACCTCCAGTGATGGAGCATCTACAACTTCTGGAGGCAAATCGTTCCGCTGGTTAATTGTTCTCACTGTTAGGAAATCTCTCCTTAGTTCCAGGTTGCTTCTCTCTGTGGTTAGTTTCTACCCGTTTCTTCTTGTCCTGCCTTCAGGTGCTTTGGAGAACAGCTTGACCTCCTCTTCTTTGTGGCAATCCCTGAGATAGGTAGGCTAAAGACTTCAATCCCATTTGTAAATGATTTTCCCATTGAAACTCCCTTATTTTCTGCACCTCTCTGGGTTTTACAAGGGCTTGCAAAACATGCGGCGTGGGCAGCAATGCCCCACATATAGCAGCGTATTCTTATTTAACTTGTTTACACAATTGTTTACAGGCCGTTCACTTCCACAAAGGCCTCAAGCCTGGAGCTTTATTTTCAACCAAGCCAGCAGTTTCCTGGAGCAAACAATGATATTTAAAAGAAGAGAAAGGTACATAAGCAAAGAATCCATCTTGCATCACCGATAATCCCCTTGGGATAAGCTACAAGGGAATATGGATCCCCTTAAAAGCACAGTGTCTCAAAAATCTAGTGCATTTTTTCTTACGGAGCACAAATTGCTTGTTCTTGCGAGGAGGATGAGGATGGCTGGGGTGTTCTAAAAAGGAATAGGAAAAAAAAAGAATAATGAATCTTTTAATCAGTCAATTGAAGACCGAAAGGTATACTGGTAGTCCTCGACATACGACCACAGTTGAGCCTAACTTTTCTGTTGCTAAGTGAGACAGTTGTTAAGTGAGCTTTGCCCCATTTTATGACCTTTCTTGACACAGTTGTTAAGTGAATCGTTGCTGCTGTTAAGATAGCAACATGGTTGTTAAGAGAATCTGGCTCCCCCATTGGTCAGAAGGTCGTAAAAAGTGATCCCGTGACCTCAGGACACTGCAACTGTCATAAGTGCATGCCAGTTGCCGAGCCTCCGAATTTTGATCACGTGACCACGGGGATGCCCTAAGGCAGGGGTAGGCAACCTCGGCTCTTTCATGACTCGTGGACTTCAACTCCCAGAATTCCTGAGCCAGCATGGCTCAGCTTGAAACCTCAGCATGGCTGGCTCAGGAATTCTGGGAGTTGAAGTCCACAAGTCATAAAAGAGCCAAGGTTGCCTGCCTCTGCCCTAAGGGTTGCGAGTGTGAAAAACGGTAATAAGTCCATTTCCCCCCCCCCAATTATTGACTCATATTTATGACGGTTGCAGCGTCCCGGGGTCATGCGATCTCCTTTTGCGACCTTCTGTCCATGGGGAAGCCAACTTCACTGAACAGCCATGTTACCGACTTCATTTAGCTGTGTCGTAACATGGGGCAAGACTCACTTAACCAATGTTTCATTTAGCAACAGCCATTTTGGGATCAATTGCGGTCATAAGTCGAGGATTACCTGTAGTATCCTGCAAAGTAAAAAGTGATTTTAATGGGTGGACAAAATGAAAATCAATGGGGATGATAGAAAAAAATCCCAGTGGGTGATTCCTGATTTTTCCTCCTCATCCAACCCTAATAAGATGCTTAGGCTACACAACACCCACCCACACCCACGCACCCTTCTTCATTTTACCTTCCACATGAGTTACACCCGGGACTGTTTTCTTACCTGACAAACTAGTTAAGGTGAATCCATCACAGGGACAAGGATGCTTGTGTTTTTTGGGGCGTTGGAGTTCACTCAAATCTAAAAATAATTAGGAACCAGCATTAGAAGGACATGGGGCATCAGAGAAAGATGGAGAGGTTCTTCCTCCTCACCCACATGCCACCCTTGAAGAAAAACGACCCTCAAAAGAGTAACAAGGATAACAACAAAGCTTGTCTGCTTTTAAGTCAGACACCTGGAACAGAGAGAAAAGACCCAAAGAGACAACCCATAATCAATCAATCAATCAATCAATCAATCAATCAGAATACAGCTGGAAGGGACCTTGGAGGTCTTCTAGTCCAACCCCCTGCTCAAGCAGGAGACCCTATACCAGGAGTAGGCAACCTCGGCTCTTTTATGACTCATGGACTTCAACTCCCAGAATTCCTGAGTCACTCAGGAATTCTGGGAGTTGAAGTCCATGAGTCATAAAAGAGCCGAGGTTTCCTACCCCTGCCCTAGACCATTCCAGACAAGTGACTATCCAGTCTCTTTTTTAAAAACCTCCAGTGATGGAGCACCCACAACTTCTGGTGGCAAGCCGTTCCACTGGTTAATTGTACTGTCAGGAAATTTCTCCTTAGTTCCAGGTTGCTTCTCTCCTTGATCAGTTTCCATCTGTTGCTTCTTGCCCTGCCTTCTGGTACTTTCGGAAATAAGTTGACCCCCTCTTCTTTGTGGCAGCCCCTCAAATATTGGAACACTGCTATCACGTGACCCAAGTCCTTTAGAATAGAACAGAACACAGCTGGAAGGGACCTCGGAGGTCTTCTAGTCCAGCCCCCTGCTCAAGCAGGAGAACCTATGCCATTTCAGACAAGTCCAGCCTCTTAAAATCTCCAGTGATGGAGCACCCACGATTTCTGGTGGCAAGCTGTTCCACTGGTTAATTGTCCTCACTGTCAGGAAGTTTCTCCTTAATTCCAGGTTGCCTCTCTCCTTGATTACTTTCCAACCATTGTGTTGTGATTCAGGGTCAGCCTGTGGGTTCGGCAGTTGGGTCGGACGACTCAGAGGAGGAGGGGGGTGTTGAAGAGCTTGCTGAGGATAGTATTGAGGCCCCACAGAGCCCTCAGCCAGGCCCCTCCCACCTGGTCACGACCGAGACCCAGCTGTGTGAGCCTGACAGCGTGGATGAAGATGACCCACAGCTGGCCCTGTTCAAGGACGCCCGACGCAGGAGGCAGTCAATCAGGAGTAAACAGAGGAAGGCAATGGGGCACCTCGGAAGGAGGCAGAGAGAAGCCACGCCCTGAACGGTATAAAAGGGGAATGTGTGGGAGGGCTGGTTTG
Organism: Vipera berus; assembly: GCF_964194415.1. NCBI lineage: Eukaryota > Metazoa > Chordata > Lepidosauria > Squamata > Viperidae > Vipera > Vipera berus. The sequence continues at coordinate 4,063,486 of NC_138212.1, read as the reverse complement.
CTGAAGGCAACTGCTTGATTAGTTCCTGTTTCATAGCTCCTGTTTCATGGTTGGTGTCTTGTTTTGCTCTGTTTTATCTTAATAAATTTGGCAGGCTTAATTCCAGCCTCTTGCCGTTTGTAAAGGGGTTGTCCCTGCCTTTTCTGCAGGGCCGGTAGCAGGCTGGTACAGAACACATTGCTTCTTCTCTGGTGCTTTGGAAAATAAGTTGACTCCCTCCACCTTGTGGCAGGCTCTCAAATACTGGAATACTGCCATCGTGTTCCCCCCCCTCCTTCTTTTCTCTAAACTGGCCATACCCGATTCCTGCAACCGTTCTTCCCATGTTTTAGTCTCCAGGCCTTAGTTGCTCTTCTTTGCACTTGGCACCACATGATCCTGGAGGCCAGAAGACCCCAAAGTAAACGTGCAGGCAAATTTTCTTCCAGCTCCCCGATGGAGATCAAGAGACGGGACTCACCTGGACAAGGGCAGGGCCGATGCCCCGGCTTGCTTCGTTTTGACCTGCTCAGCAAACTCTCTTGGTCGTACCTTCCACCTAAGCCCCAAAGGAGAAAGTTGAGAGCAGATTTGAAGGGGCTAAGAGGGATGAAGGAATCCACCAGTGCGGTTCAAGAAGCTCTCGTGGACTTGGTGATCCTGGAGGAAGGATTACCAATGGTCTCCACTGCCTTCTACTGAGGTAGGGGTGGTGGGTGCCCTTCTTTGGGGGCGGTTTTCCCAGTTCGTCCCTCTTTCTTTCACGTCATCCCATGGGGAGCAGGTGAGAAACGGGGGGGGGGGGCTGAGAGAACCACGGAGGAGAGCAGCCCAAATCTTTTACCTCCAGCTACCAAATTAAAAACAGTTTCCATTCTAGGTGAGGTACATCGATCCATTCACCGTTCCAATCTAGCACTGATGATGTTAACTAGTTTGAGTAATGAAATAATAATAATAATAATAATAATAATAATAATAATAATAATAATAATAATAATAATAATAATAATAATAATAATAATAATTTTATTTGTATACCGCCCTTCTCCCGAAGGACTCAGGGCGGTGAACAGGGCAATACATGTTAAAAGACATGTTAAAAGAAATGTCTGCAAGAAACCAAGGGAACAACAAGGACCTCACTGTTCCAATCTCTCCCTTTCCTCCTTCCTTCCTTCCTTCCTTCCTTCCTTCCTTCCTTCCTTCCTTCCTTCCTTCCTTCCTTCCTTCCTTTTTCTTTCCCTCCCCTCCCTCCCTCCTTCCCTCCCTTCTCTCTCTCCCTTCCTTCCTTTCCTTCTTCTTTCCCTCCCTCCTCCCTTCTTTCTCTCCCTCCAGTCCCTCCCTCTTTCCTTCCTTCCTTCCTTCCTTCCTTCCTTCCTTCCTTCCTTCCTTCCTTCCTTCCTTCCTTCCTTTCCTTCTTCTTTCCCTCCCTCCTCCTTTCTCTCCCTCCAGTCCCTCCCTCTTTCCTTCCTTCCTTCCTTCTTTCCTTCCTTCCTTCCTTCCTTCCTTCCTTCCTTCCTTCCTTTCCTTCTTCTTTCCCTCACTCCTCCCTTCTTTCTCTCCCTCCCTCCCCTCCCTCCTTCCTTCCTCCCTCCCTCCTTCCTTCTTTCCCTTCCCTCCCTCCCTTCCTTTCCCTCCCTCCCTCTTTCCTTCCATCCTCCCTCCCTTCTTCCTTTGTTTCCTTCTTTCCCTCCCTCCCCCCTTTCTCTCCCTCCCTCCCTCCCTTCTTTCTCTCCTTCCTTCCTTCCACTTCACTACAGACAGTCTGGAGAGTCTACAGATCCTCAGTCAAAGATCAGCGAGAAGACTTGGGTGGTGTTCAAGCACAGGCTGAACCTGTTCCACTCCCAGCAGGATGGCTTTGTACAATATACTAAACTTAGGGAGTTGCTATTGTTTTTCCTGGCCATTTTATGGCTCAGGGTATTGTGTAAATCTAGAGAAAATGGGTTAATTTAATGACCAGGTTAATGGTGTTGAGGGAACATTGCTTGTCTGGTGCCAATCCGGGGATCTTCCTAACTTTCCTCTCCTTTCTTCCCGTGCATCAATTCCCAATAACTCTCTCTAACTCCTCTTACCTTTCTCTGAGCTGCAGACCAGGCCGATGAGGAGCGCTGACATCAGAAATAAGAAGAATCTCTCCATTTCGCCCGGCAACGTCCTTGGCTCTCTCCGTCAATGGCCACTGCTTCCGCTAATAACTTTTTGTGCTTAAATCAACCAACGTATTTATCTTTTTTTTTTCAACTTTTTTTTTCTCCTTCCGGCTAATACTTCTGGGAAATGTTTGGGGAAAAAATAAGAAATCATATCAGGGCAAACCCCAATCCATTGTGCAAACTTTTTTTCTTCCTGTAATTCTACCTTAATATTTACTGATTTACAAAGCTGCCAAATATTACTTTCTGGGGCGAGGAGAGAGAGAGAGAAAACAAAAGAATAATTGAATTGTTTTTTTGGAGAGCTGCTGTTGGCGAGGACCCAAACGCACAGGTAGAGAATAGGCAGTACCTGGCTGAATAGTAACACAGGTAGTCCTCGACTTACAACAGTCCATTTAATGACCGTTTGAAGTTACCATGGCAGAGTCTAAAGCTAGACTAGAAGATCTCCAGGGTCCCCTGTCAGATGCCAGTCTGATCCAACGGAAGACGCCGTACTAGTTCCAAGACAGTTGGACCTTCAACCTGATTTTGGAAGGGACTTCAATGCATGAATTAAAACGTGAAATGTTTATGGAGCTGTAAGCAGCAATAGAAACAATCCTGCCTCTTTCAACACCCGGTGACTTTATGGGCACGTCCATCTAGTTTACATAGCATCCATTTATTATCCTAAATCCCCAGGGCTTATTGGTAAAGTCTCACCCAGTACAAACCAAACCTTGCCCTTTTGAACATCTAAACCCAGCCAGATGCTATCTCCAGTTTAGACAAGTTGAGAGAAGCCAGATCGAAAATCCTTAAACCTTAAAGCCTGTGTGCAATATATCTCTATCTCTGTCTCTCTCTCTATATATATATATCTATATATATATCTCTATGTCTCTGTCTGTCTGTCTGTCTGTCTGTCTGTCTGTCTATCTATCTATCTATCTATCTATCTATCTATCTATATCTATCTATCTATCTATATCATCATCTATCTATATCCACCTACCTGCCTATCATCTATCATCTATCTATCTATCTATCTATCTATCTATCTATCTATCTATCTATCTATCTATCTATCTATCTATCTATCTATCTATCTATCTATCTATCTATCTATCTATCTATCTATCTATCTATCTATCTATTATATACCAGGCAGCAAGGCAAATTCAAAATGGAGTATGGTTTTTCTAAAGTTTACGGTAAAAAATATTGTAAATCTGTTGGCGCACGAAGAAGGGAAGCTCAGAAATTAAATACTTATATTCTTTGCATTGTTTTTCTTTTTTCTTTTCCTTCTCTCTTGTTATTATTTGCAAATAATACAATGGAGATTTTGACCCTAACCTCAAAGATAGATGCATCTTTTTGATATAAAAAGAACTCAATGTATTTTGTTGGGTATGGTTTATCTTTAATGAATGTTGGCACTGAACATTCATTGTATAACTTCAGTAATTCCTCTGATCTAATTACTGATTTTTTAAAAAAAGTTATGATCCACCAAAACAGTTTTTTTTGACTGCCCAGTATAGTCCTCTCCCTCTCTCCCTCCCTCCCTCCCTCCCTCCCTCCCTCCCTCCCTCCCTCCTTCCTTCCTTCCTTCCTTCCTTCCTTCCTTCCTTCCTTCCTTCCTTCCTTCCTCCCTCCCTCCCTCCCTCCCTCCCTCCCTCCCTCCCTCCCTCCTCGGGGTTTGAGGTGACCCTCAGTGGCTTTATAATTCATCTGTTTGCTTTTTCCCTACCTAATTTTTCAAAAGCCAACTGTACAAGACTTTTGTCCAGTATTGACATGAAGCTGACCAGTCTATAGGTATTCAGCTTTCCTTTTTTCTCCTTTTGTTGAAGACAGGAACAGCGGCCGCCCTTCTCTCACCCTTTGGCGCAATGTCCAGCTTCCGTGATTTTGCAAAAACAACAGGACAGAGGACCTTCTAAGACACTGGACCAGCAGAAGTTCTCAGATAAAGACGGTTGTTATGAAAAACCTTCCTTGCACCCCTCCTTTCGTTCCTTTCGGGATGATCTCTTCGGGAGGTCAGGTAGGTACCCTGAAGGCGAATCGGTGAGGCCGGTCTGTGTATTTTGCAGAGGGTGTTGGCTTTAAGAGTAGGAGCCGGTATTTTCACATAAGGGGAATTTACAAGTATTTCCTTGATTCTTCTCCCAAGCAGTGACCAGGAGAACCTTTTAAAGTAACCAAACCCGGTTTTGCAATGAATAAAAATCAGGGTTTCCTCTCTATCTCTGTCACTGCGACACTCTAAGAAAAAGTGCATCGTATTTTGAAATTTATTTTACATGCTGCATTTATTATAAACAACAGAAGGTAGTGAACATGTGTAATGCTGTTCCTCCTTTCCTCACAACAACATCCCTGTGAAGTAGGTTGGGCTGGGAGAAAGGAACTGGTGCCCAAAGTCACCCAGCTGGCTTTCATGCCTAAGGCGGGACTAGAACTCCCAGTCTCCCGGTGATCGGCCCAAAGTCATCAAGCCATCTTTCATGCCTAAGGTGAGACTAGAACTCCCAGTCTCCCGGTGATCGGCCCAAAGTCATCAAGCCATCTTTCATGCCTAAGGTGAGACTAGAACTCCCAGTCTCCCAGTGATCGGCCCAAAGTCACCCAGCTGGCTTTCATGCCTAAGGCGGGACTAGAACTCCCAGTCTCCCGGTGATCGGCCCAAAGTCATCAAGCCATCTTTCATGCCTAAGGTGAGACTAGAACTCACAGTCTCCCGGTGATCGGCCCAAAGTCACCCAGCTGGCTTTCATGCCTAAGGCCGGACTAGAACTCCCAGTCTCCCGGTGATCGGCCCAAAGTCATCAAGCCATCTTTCATGCCTAAGGTGAGACTAGAACTCACAGTCTCCCGGTGATCAGCCCAAAGTCACCCAGCTGGCTTTCATGCCTAAGGCCGGACTAGAACACCCAGTCACCTGGTGATAGGCCCAAAGTCATCAAGCCATCTTTCATGCCTAAGGTGGGACTAGAATTCACAGTCTCCTGGTAGTTGGCCCAAAGTCACCCAGCTCGCTTTTGGCAGTGGTAGGATACTCTTCGTTGGGGAATCTTCCAAACTGAATGGGGCCAAAGCAGAGGTGGCCATTTGAATAAAAAAGAACGCACTTCCCTCAAACGAAAACACCCTTGCCCACACTCAGACGCCAATGGAAGTGGAGCAGTAGAGACGCACTGCTTACAGTACATTCGGGGCAGGGGTGTTGCAAGGGTTGCTATCAGATGACCCTCTTGCACGGGAAGCTCTTAAAACCGGTTACATTTTTCTCTTTTTGACCCTAAATCAGCCTGCTTGGCGAAGGGGGTCTGAAGGCTTAAAATCCTGGCATTGCTTTTCTACCGTTTCCACTGGCCTAATCAGCGGGTTGCAGCTATGGCAACAACACACTGCAGCTACTTTTGCTTTTCCCAAATATTGTGGACAGCGCTCCTCGGCTTCAAAATCCAGAATATCCTTGGGGAAAAAACAAACCAAGCACTAAAACGAACAGAAAATCAGATAAACCTAATCAGGAGAGATCTTCTTTTCTTTTCTTTTTTAAAAAAAATACACTAGAAGTGGGCTCAGATACGCCACATATTTTTCACATTACAAAGCTATTGATAGCTGCTGCTGAGATTATGGTGATTCAGTACTGTCTCCGTTGGTGTGTGGTTTTGTGAGTCTTGTCTGTCTGTGCGTATGCGTGGAAGACTTTAAAAGAGAGCAAATAAACCCGCTCCCACATTCTGCTACGTTTGCCTGTGCCAGAAGCCCCCAGTTTTTCTCTCAATGTGACACAGCAAGGCCAACCCACCTCACAGGGTTGTTGCTGTGAGGAAAATGGGAGGAAGAAGCATTAAGTGGAATGCCTTGCTTTCAGAAGCTGTGGGCGCCCCATCGCTGGAGGCTTTTAAAAAGAGACTGGAGAACCACTGGTCTGAAATGGGATAGGGCAGGGGTAGGCAACCTTGGCTCTTTTATGACTCGTGGACTTCAACTCCCAGAATTCCTGAGCCGGCTGGCTCAGGAATTCTGGGAGTTGAAGTGCACGAGTCATAAAAGAGCCAAGGTTGCCTACCCCTGGTATAGGCTCTCCGGCTTGGGCAGGGGGTTGGACTAGAACAGGGGTTCCCAACTCCTGGCCCGTGGGCCACTATTGGGCTGTGGCCTATTTGCAACTGGGCCACACAAGCAGCTGGCCGGCATGCATGGATGTATATGCAGCTCAACTTGCGCGAATGACAGGCCGGTGCACGTGCGGACACGTACGTGACTCAACTTGTGCAAGTTGAGCTGCATGCATGCCCAGATGTGCATTGGCCTACCACTCACATGGCCCAGTTCCCTTTCTCTCCCCCCCCCTCCTTGCCGGACTGCCAAGCTGCAAAGGTTGGAGACTTCTGGACTAGGCAGGCTGAAAATTTACATATTATTATCCAGATGTTTTACAACTGTACTTCTAAAATGCCCAGAAACCTTGGTGGTGGTGGTGGTAGTTTGTAGGGATCAGATTCCAATATATCTGGCATCTAGTAAATCCTGATCTTCATAATCTGTCTCTCTGTGTGTATGCATATGTATATATCCCATGTGTAGAGTGAATACCTGCATAGTATATATTTTGTGCCACTTAGTATGGAATGGCTGCTCATTGCCTGGCTGTTATGAGTGTTAGAGGCCAAAGCAGCAAGTAGATCACTGCCATGGTGGAGCAGTGGGCTAATGCCTCCTTAAGTAACACCAGCTGCCTGCAATTAGTGCAGGTTCGCATCCCACCAGGCTCAAGGTTGACTCAGCCTTCCATCCTTCCGAGGTAGGTAAAATGAGGACCCAGATTGTTGGGGGCAATAAGCTGACTTTGTAAAAATGCCGCTTGGGTGTGTGTGTGAAAGCCCTAATAAGCAGGCATATACATAGAATGAAGGCTACTGCTAAGCTTGTAAGCCGCCCTGAGTCTTCGGAGAAGGGCGGGATATAAATGGAATTAAAAATAAAAATAAAAATAAACTGCTTTGAGTCTCTTATGATTTTTTTTTATCTCACACTGTCTGATTAGATTATGGATTCTGTATGGGTATTCATTACAGTTGTGGGGTTTAAGGCACAATATAAACCAAACCGAAGGCTCTTCCTCTCCGAGACCAATCCCAGTAGCTTTGAAAGACTCTAATCCGAATTAAGGGATTACAGGGCTGTAAAAAGGGAGTTTCAGAATGACTTACTTTGAACTGAAAAGGAAAATCAAACCCTAAGAAAGGTGGGTTTTTTTAGGCTGCAGGTCCAGGTATGGCCACTAGGAGGCAGGCCAACATCAAATACAAAAAATATGCCGATTTATTTCTATATTATTTAAAGGGACACCTAATCCCCAAGCATTTCTTTTCTGTCCATGAATAATGGAGCTGAAAACTCCACCAAGATCTTCTCACAAATCCTAGGGGCGTTCGTCCCCCAGCCTTGGCCAAGACAGTTTTGTTCAAAGACAGATATTTCTACCAAATCTACCAAATGGCTATGACAACTGCGGATAGCTTCCATTTACAAGAGTTCATTTAGTGGCCTTCAAAGTTAAAACAGCCTTGAAAAAAGTGACTTATGCTCATTTTTCACACAGCCATGGCAGCCTCCCTGTCAAAAGTCAGATGGTGGGCAGCTGGTTCGCGTTTACGACGGTCGCAGTGTCCCCGACGTGATGTGATCCCCTTTTGCGACCTTCTGAGAAGCAAAGTCAGTGTGGGTAAACCAGTTTCACTGAACAACCGTGCGGCCAACTTAACAACTAGCATGATTCCCTTAACGACTGTGGCAAGAAAGATCGTAAAACGGGGCAAAACTCACTTAACAAATGTCTCACTGAGCAACGTAAATTTTGGCCTCAGTTGTCGTCGTAAGTCGAGGACTACCCAGATTGTAAAAGCTAGAGAGAGTGAGACCAATTCTACATGTAATAACCACAGAGTTCTGTTTTGTTGGAAGAATGCAACCTGCACTCCAAATATTGTTCTCACACTTTTCCCCTAGACCCATGAGGTCTAGAAACTTGCTGGTTTGGACTGTCATTTTTTTTAAAGAAAAATCACCTTGCATTCCATACAAGTCAGGCTCTCCACAATCTGTGGACTGCCTGTTCTCCCATGGCATCCCTCCATAATTGCCCAGGGGAGTGGCACTTTCCTGGCTCTTATTCAGAGGCTCATAAAACATTCCCAGTTGCTAAAACAATTCCGTAAATGGAGAAAGCGCCCTATTGAGTTGGTTTCCAGCCACAGGATCGGCTTACCTCCTGTGGGTCTCCGGCTCGTTTGATGACAGGGAAGTTCACTTTGCAATTATGTTCTGCATCAGGTTAGTTGGAAACGCTAGCCTGGCTGAGTTCAGATACAAAATGGATTTAGAAAAAAAAAAAGGTTTGTCTGGCTGTGTGGGAATTTCCCTGGACCAGCTGTACAAAGTGGGGCTTGATCATAAATGCTGGAAGTTGGTGGGAATAGTCCTCCTCGTTTTGAAGCACTTTCCTGCAAATGACCTACCGGAAAGTTACAGAGGAGGAGGAGGAGGAGGAAGAGAAAGAGGAAGATGAGAAGTCTGGCAGTAACTAACACATTTATTTGAATAAACGTATACATTGATACCTAAGGGACGCGGTGGCTCAGTGGGTTAGGACGCTGAGCTTGTCGATCAGAAGATCGGCAGTTTGGCGGGTCGAATCCCGAGTGCCGCGTAACAGAGTGAGCGCCTGTCACTTGTCCCAGCTTCTGCCAACCTAGCAGTTCGAAAGCACGTAAAAATGCAAGTAGAAAAATAGGGACCACTACGGTGGGAAGGTAACAGCGTTCCGTGTGCCTTTGGCGTCTAGTCATGCCAGCCACATGACCACGGAGACGTCCTTGGACAAGCGCTGGCTCTTCGGCTTTGAAACGGAGATGAGCACCGGCCCCTAGAGTCGGAAATGACTAGCACGCATGTGCGGGGGAACCTTTACCTTTACCTTTATACATTGATAAATAGATTATTTATTTCAATAAAATTTGTTAGTTGGAAAAGGCACTACAAAACTCCCGATTTCCCTCCTCAGTTTGGCACCCCCAGATCAACTGGACTTCCGCTCTTGTTGCCCCAGACTTCCGCTTGTAAAAACACCACTTTTAAACTACTACAGGTAATCGTTAACTTACAACCGCAACTGCGGACAGAATTTCTGTGGCTAAACAAGGCGGGAGTTAAACGAGTCCGTTTTACAATCTTTTGTGCCACTGTTGTTAAGTGAAGCACTGCAGTTGCTAAGCGAATCATGTGGTTGTTAAGTGAACCCAGCTTCCTCCCATTGCTGGTCTGGGAGGTCATAAATCGCATCACATTCCCCCCCCCAGATGCTGCAACTGTTGTAAATACATGCCTACCTTTTCGATCACATGATTCTAGGGATGCTGCGATGGTCGTAAGACCGAGGAGCAATTCTAACTCACTTTCCCCCCCAGTTTTGGCTGCCAAAAAGCCAACACAGTGCTAGGCTACATTAACAGAGGGATAGAATCAAGATCATGTGAAGTGTTAATACCACTTTACAACGCCTTGGTAAGGCCACACTTGGAATACTGCATCCAATTTTGGTCACCATGATGTAAAAAAGATGTTGAGACTCTAGAAAGAGTACAGAGAAGAGCAACAAAGATGATTAGAGGTCTGGAGGCTAAAACATACGAGGAACGGTTGTTGGAATTGGGTATGTCTAGTTTAATGAAGAGAAGGACAAGGGGGGACTGGATAGCAGCGTTCCAGTATCTCAGGGTCTGCCCCAAAGAAGAGGGAGTCAAGCTATTCTCCAAAGCGCCTGAAGGCAGAACAAGAAGCAACGGATGGAAACTAATCAAGGAGAGAAGCAACCTAGAACTAAGGAGAAATTTCCTGACAGTGAGAACAATCAACAAGTGGAACAACCCACCTCCAGAGGTGGTGAATGCTCCAACACTGCAAGTTTTTAAGAAGAGACTAGACAGGCATTTGTCTGAAATGGTATAGGGTTTCCTGCCTGAGCATGGGGTTGGACTAGATGACCTCCAGGGTCCCTTCCAACTTCACTATTATGATATGATTACAATGGTCACTGAACGTATTGATGTCCCAACCCTTTTTACCCTTTCTCCTTCTAAGACTGTAGTCAGATGGTCGGCTGACTTTTGCTAACTTCTGCTGACGTCTGCTGACTTTTTATTGACCTGCTGAACATAACTTTCCACATATACCCGTGGACATTGGAACCCACATCCATCAACTACTTTCCGTTCCCTACTTCTTACTGCTCCAGTCCTTATGTTCTAAATATATTTGAAACAAGCAAGCTTAGCGAAATCATATTAAAAGAAAATACAGTTGCAAACTGCAAAATTAAGCGTAGCACAAACTTTGATTCAACACTTTGTCCCTGAGGCCTGATTCAGTTTACCTGGGCCTAAACCTTGCATCAAAGAACAATAGGCACTATTTTTGTTTTCCACAAGTCCAACCCCTTGCTCAGGCAGGAAACTTAGCAATTTAAATCTGGGCCTCTATTGTGGTCGTACGTTGAGGACTACCTGTACCACTTTGGCCAAAAGGCTGTCCAGTCTCTTCTGTTGTTGGAGCACCCACAACTTCTGGAGGCAAGTCGTTCCACTGGTTAATTATCCTCACAGTCAGGAAATTTCTCCTTAGTTCTAGGTTGCTTCTCTCCTTGATTAGTTTCCATCCGTAACCTTGAAGGTCAGGAGGACGTGCCAGAGTATTCTTCTGTAATATAACAATGAGATTTAAGTAATCTGAGTCAGGCCCAGAACTGTAATTTAAGGAGGTGTCTCAGATAAGACTTTCCCTAATTGCAAAAATGTGGCAGCCTCGGGATGCTTTAGATCCCATGATTTAAATATTTGGAGGTGAGAAGTCATTGGAGGATTCGGAGTTCCTGACCTTGTGTACCTTTCCTAATAGGCTTTTATGACCGGCAATAATTCATCAAGTATGTTCTAAATATAATCATGTTGGTGAGGTCAGTTCCTTGCTATGCATCGCAGGCAGAAATGGAAAGTTGGTGAGAAGGTGAGGAAAGGAAGGGAAGGGAGAGGAGAGGAAGAGAAAGAGATGAGAAAGAAAAGGAGAGGAGAGGAGGAGAAGGGGAGAGGAGAGGAGAGAAGAAGTGAAAAGAGAGGAGGATTTGCTGTTGCATTAGCCTTGGGAAGGAGCAAGCGAAAGAGAAAAAAATGAATTCGTGTGCTTGCTTTCTGAACACAACAAGGGTGCTTCCTGACAAGGTCAGGTTAATGCATAATCAGCTACCTTTGCAACCTGCCTCCCAGTCTGGAACGAGGCCACTGCTCTTGTGGCCAAAACAGTTCCCAGAAGGTTCAAAGGTTCTGAGGTTAACTGTCCATCTGGAAGCTCACGATTTAAAAGATGTACCACAAAAGGAAAAAGGGTCAGGGAAGGAGAAGGGAAAAGCCAGCTCCCAGGGGAGGGGAGGGAATTGCCCACCCAAGGGCCATGGTGTTGCTTAGAAAAACGGGATTGGATTGTCACCCTTGTACACTGTGTCTTCTCCCGTCAAGTTCCCCCTCCTGAGCAAACAGGGGTGGAGGTGTTTTGCTTTTACCACTGTTTTAACACACAACCAAGAACGCTTTCCCCAAAGCAATGCCCAAATTCATAGGCACTGTAAAGGGATGGCCTGCCTTAGACAAACATTGTAAATCGCTCTCCGTGCCCTAAAACCATCTCTTAAAAAGCCACGTCAGAGTTACTTCCCAGATTTACGATGGATAAAATGACGTGTGGTCAAGTTGGTTTTGACTCCTAGCAACCACATCAATAGGTTTTTCCGCCTGGAACATCTGCCCCTAACTTGGTTCTTGATGCCGTGCCCCCCACCCCACGTGGCTGATGTGACTTGTCTCCCCACCTTGCCTTCTGCCCTTCCCTTCCACCATTTCCAGACAAACCATCGCCCACGTATTTCGAGAAAGTCTCCTTGGGAAACTTCAAGGTGCCTGGGACAATCTCATGGCAGCCACACCAGAAGCAGGGGTGTCACGCCAAAACCGCACCCGCCCCATTGCCGGCAATGGGGAAAAGTTGCGATACGTCGTGGGTTTGACACCTGTGAGTTAGACCGCTTCCTTTGATATCAAATTACAGGTAGTCCTCAACTCATAGCAGTTCATTGTGACCGTTCGAAGTTAGAACATCACTGAAAAAAGTGATTTTCACGGTTACAACCTTTGCAGCAGCCATGTGCTCAAAATTTGGATGCTCGGCCACTGATTCATATTTATGACTGTCGCAGTGGAATGGAATGGAATGGAATGGAATGGAATAGAATAGAATAGAATAGAATAGAATAGAATAGAATAGAATAGAATAGAATAGAATAGAATAGAATAGAATAGAATAGAATAGAATAGAATAGAATAATGGAATGGAGGAATAGAACAGAATAGAATAGAATAGAACAGAACAGAACAGAACAGAATAGAATAGAATAGAATAGAATAGTTGGAAGGGACCTTGGAGGTCTTCTAGTCCAACCCCCTGCTCAAGCAGGAGAACCTATACCATTTCAGACAAGTGACTGTCTAGCCTCTTCTTAAAAACCTCCAGTGATGGGAGCGCCCACGATTTCTGGTGGCAAGCTGTTCCACTGGTTAATTGTCCTGTCAGGAAGTTTCTCCTTAATTCCAGGTTGTTTCTCTCCTTGATTGGTTTCCAACCATTGTTTCTTGTCCTGCCTTCTGGTGCTTTGGTGAATAGTTTGTTCTTTGTGGCAACCCTTCAAATACATAACAATTCACTTAACAACCATATTACTAACCCCAACCCATGCAGTGATTCACTGGCAAGAAAGGTTGTAAGAAACAACTCTCTCACTTAGCCCCCAGAAATGTTGGGCTCAACCCCCTGTCCAACCTCTATCCCCTGGTGACTCAATGGCGCCCTATGATGGTGGCTTTATGATGGTTTATCTTAATTTAAATACACGATTATATTTTAGGTTTATTTTACATTTATCAGCTGCCCAGTTGCAGTGGATTATGGAATTGTTGTTATTTAAAATGAGGCACCCCCCAAAAAAAAAGATTTAGGGGGCAACTTGTATGCAGAGCCAAACAATAACCCCCCCCTCCATTTTCTTCATAATCTTATTCTCCTTTGTTTGCATGCTTGAAATGTGTCACAGGGGTTCGTAGACAGGAACTGATGTATCTTCCATAATCCTTCCTCGTGTGTAGGCAGGTCCAGGATTAACCATTAAGTCACATAATAACTACTTAAGATACCAAGGGAAGGGGGGGACCTCAGATTTCCCCCAGCGATCCCATTTTTAACTCGTTCACGCCCCCACTTCTAGTTCTCAGCACTTACTGAGTTTTGATGTCTCCTGCCGTGTTTCTCAATCTCGATGACTTTAAGATTAGGACTTCAGCTCCCAGAATTCCCCAGCCAGCCATGTCTGTATACACTGAGAAGGTTTAATGCCCGTTCAAAATGTCAACTGCCTCAGAAAAGGTGACTTAGGACCAGTCCTCACGCTTAATGACCGTCAAAGCATCCTCACGGCCACAGGATCAAAATTGGGAGGCTGGTGAACTGATGTGCATTTGCAACTGTTGCAACATCCTGGTGTCTGTTTGTGTGTGTGTGTGTGTGTGTGTGTGTGTGTGTGTTTCACGCCATCCCCATTTGTGTCCTTCCCCAGCCGGCCAGCCAGGTCAATAAAAGCAGCAGGATTCACTTCACGATTTCACGATTCGTTTTAACAACTGCAGCGATTCGCATAATCACCCCAGCAAAAAAAAAAAAAAGGTCACCCAATTGGATGTGACTCGCTTAGCAACCGCTTAGCAATGGGAATTCTGGTTGTAAGTCAAGGACCACCTGTTCTCCGGAGCAGAGCAAGATGAAAATGAAAAAAAAAGAAAAAAAAATCAGCTCTGTCTTAGCGCTCATCCTGTTCTTTTCAAACGAGCCTCTCTTTTTGTGCCTCTTTTTTTTGGGGGGGGGGGAATTGGGGGTGGGTGGTCTCTTTAAAAACAGACACATTACCCACAAACACGCCCACCAAAGCTGACCCCAATGCCTGCCCACCCTCTCTTTAAATAGGCTCTTCCAACATGACAGATGATGAGGCCGGAGGTCAAATGGAGTTTTCTAAAATTACCTCCTTCTCCCTCTTTACATTCAACGCAGAGGCCGCCTTTGGAGCGAAACTATTTTAGAAATTCAAACTGTGTGCTGCCCCAAACTGGGCTGGGTGGGTGGGTGGGAAATACGCATATGCTTCCTTGTCCCAATTTATCAAGGGCAGCCTCAATTTTCTGATTCCCGTCTCTGCTGGGTTTGATTGCCTTGCCTTGCCAACGCTGAACGTTAATGGTTTCCTAATGAGAGTTTAGATTCCTTGGCACAGTGTGTGTGTGTATTTGTGTGTCTGTGTGGGGGGAAGTCCATCCAGAAATCAAATTTCCGAGTGGGAGGCATTGCCACCGTTATTTGCAAAAGCCGCTGTGCCACGATTAAACGCCGTCGCGCCGCTAGCAGCCCGCTGCTTGGCACATCGTGGTGGAAGAGAGGATTTTATTTATTTATTTTGAACTGTGGGGGATTTATGGCAGAAATTCTTTCTTTTCCCAGACACTTTGAGAACAAAAATATCCCTGTTTCTATCACTTTTCTGCCCCGGGATTTGAGTCACGCAAAGGCTTGTCGGCTGCGTTGGAACTACAACTACCATCGGCCCCAGCCAGCAACCTTTTCTCCAACCTAGGCCAGGCGTGGAAAAATCTTGGAAAAGTTTCCGTGGGAGAATTTCCTCATCTCCGTAATGAGAGGGATCGAACCTGACTCGATAGGCATGTGTTATGTGCTGTGTTATGCACCATGATTGGATGATAATTGCCTGTGTCTCGTTGTCAACACATAATGGAAGCATTTTAAGTTGCTGTCAGCTGTCCAGATTTTTAATCTTTTCTTTTTCTGTCTTCTCCTACGCCTCTAGTTGTCCCACCTGCACGTTCTACTCATGACACGAGTGGGGTCTAAAATCTGTCCTCCATCCTTAATACAGATAGTCCTCAACTTATGTCTTTGACGGAGTCTTGAAATTTCTGTTGCTAAGTGAGACAACTGCTTGGTGAATTTTGCCTCGTTTTAACGACCTTTCTTGCCATTGCTGTTATGCAAGTCGCTGCATTTGTTAAGTTAGTAGCACGGTTGTTATGTGAATGTGGCTTGTCCCATTGACTTTTGCATATCCGGAGGTTGTGAAAGATAACCGCGTGATCCTGGGATGCTGCAACTGTCATAAATAGGAGTCAAATGCCAAGCGTCTGAATTTTGATCACATGAGTAAGGGGATCCTACAAGGGCCGTGTGAAAAATGTGATAAATCACTTCTCCCAGTGTTATTGTTAACTTTGAACAGGCATGCTGGCTTTTGTGTTGGAGGCACCAAGGCGCTTTTGTGAATGAAAGCGTTAGCTGGTTGACATCATTGTTGCCCGGTTGGGGGATCCTTTCATTTTCCCTGCTAAGCTGCCCACTAAAGTGGTACCCATCTATGTAGTCGTGGTCGCCTGCTTTCAAACTGCTGGTTCGGCAGGAACTGGAATGAATGACAGGAGCTCATCCCACCTCACAGCAGCAACGTCTGGTGCGCCAGTTGCGGCCCTATCTGGACCGAGATGCCCTACGCACAGCCACCCATGCGCTCGTAACCTCCCGGCTAGACTACTGCAACGCTTTCTACATGGGGCTGCCCTTGAGGACCAGGCTTCAACTGGTGCAGAATGCAGCCGTGCGAGTTGTTATGGGAGTTTCCTGATACTCCCGTGTAACACCTCTTCTCCGTGAGCTGCATTGGCTTCCGGTTGCCCTCCGGGTGAGATTCAAGGTGCTGGTAATGACCTATAAAGCTCTAAATGGCTTGGGTCCGGATTATCTAAGGGAACACCTGCTGCCGGCATCAACTTCCCATCGTCCTGTGCGCTCCCACAGGGAGGGCCTTCTCAGGGTACCGCCGGTTAAGGAATGCCGGCGGGTTATTCCCAGGGGAAGGGTGTTCTCTGTGGGCGCGCCAGCCCTATAGAACCAACTTCCCACGGAACTCAGGACTGCCCCCGACCTTTGCTCATTTCGCCGGGACTTGAAACCCTGGTTCTTCGAGCTGTTTGGCCCAGACTGAGGGGTTTTAACTAATTTAATTTAATTGGGTTTTAGTTTAACTTCAAGGACTGTAATTTAATCAGTTTTAACTGATTTTAATTTGTATGTTATGTATTTTAATTTTCCCTGTAAACCACCCTGAGTCCTACGGGAATAAAAAGTAAAAAGGTAAAGGTTCCCCCGCACATGCGTGCTAGTCGTTTCCGACTCTAGGGGCCGGTGCTCATCTCCGTTTCAAAGCCGAAGAGCCAGCGCTTGTCCGAGGACATCTCCGTGGTCATGTGGCCGGCATGACTAGATGCCAAAGGCGCACGGAACGCTGTTACCTTCCCACCGGAGTGGTCCCTATTTTTCTACTTGCATTTTTACGTGCTTTCGAACTGCTAGGTTGGCAGAAGCTGGGACGAGTAACAGGCGCTCACTCTGCTACGCGGCACTCGGGATTCGACCCGCCAAACTGCCGACCTTCTGATCGACAAGCTCAGCGTCCTAACCCACTGAGCCACCGCGTCCCTCCTACGGGAATAGGGCGGTATATAAATTTAAATAATAAATAAATAATAAATAAACCAAACATGGCTTGCTGATCATCAACCCAGCGCCCAACCACGTGAGCGTTCCCCAACAGTCATTAAAAGAAGGGTGGTAAGTTGAGGTCTACCCGAATTAAGGTTAATTTTACAGCAAAAGGTTCGTGTCTTTTATATCAGTACTGAAGAGAGTCAGAAGTTACTCTTTTTCTATATTTACCTGCCTTTTTCTGCATCCCCAGCTGGCCTGTGGTCTGATCCAAAAATATTCTCATAAAAATATGGGCATGGTTGTAAAACGTAGCGAAGCAGCCCCATCTCCAGCATCAATTTAATTTAATTTTAATTAATTCAATCAAGCCCTGATTGAATGCAAGGATCTTCAGTCTATTCAGGTTTGTCTGAATAATGTGGTCTACTGGTTGAGGCACCAGGCTAGAGAGCAGGAGATGGTGAATTCTAGTCCCACCTTAGGCACGGAAGCCACTTGGGTGACTTTGGGCCCATCGCTAGGAGACAGTGAGTTCTAGTCCCACCTTAGCCATGAAGACCAACTGGGTGACTTTGAGCCAATCACCAGGAGATGGTGAGTTCTAGTCCCACCTTAGCCATGAAGGCCAACTGGGTGACCTTGGGCCAATCACCAGGAGATGGTGAGTTCTAGTCCCACCTTAGCCATGAAGGCCAACTGGGTGACTTTTGGCCCATCGCTAGGAGACAGTGAGTTCTAGTCCCACCTTAGCCATGAAGGCCAACTGGGTGACTTTGGGCCAATCACCAGGAAATGGTGAGTTCTAGTCCCACCTTAGCCATGAAGGCCAACTGGGTGACTTTGGGCCAATCACCAGGAGATGGTGAGTTCTAGTCCCACCTTAGGCACGGAAGCCAACTGGGTGACTTTGGGCCAGTCCCTCCCTCTCAGCCCAACCTACCTCACAGGGTTATTGTTGTGGGGAAAAATAGGAGGAAGGAGGTGTATTGGATATGTTCACCACATTTGTGAAAACAATAGAGATAGGAAAGAAATAAAGAAAATGTGCAAAGATCACAAACACTCTGTGTACCACACTGACTGCAGAGAAACTGCTTAATTATATATTGCAGGATAATTATGGAGCACTGTACTTAAGTGTTTAGGTATGTAAGGAGTCACTGTTATCTGAAAGAACAGTGGTCTTTTAAATAACCCTGTCAAAACTTGTGCCTGCTGAATGCTTAGGACCGTCTCCCATCACCCACCCACTCTGAAATATTTGTGAGCTACCAAGTTGAACACAAGCCAATATATACACATTAACATTTCTGGCCACTTGGTAACCTGAGATAACAATGTCAGCTCCACAGCAGTTTTTCTGCAAGCCTCTCCATGCATGCAATCCAAAGAGAGAAAGAGACCACAAAGGCTATGAATTTTGGGAATGGGATCCCCCCCACCCCCGCGAGCACTGATGAGGTTACCTAGTTGGGTAATGAAATGTCTGCAAGAAAACTACCAAGGACCCCACAGTAGTCGTCGTCGTCGTCCTCCTCCTCCTCCTCCTCCTCCTCTCTCCAAACCCCACTCTCCTCTAGCACTGATGATCTTCCATAATTGTCTAATGTCTGCAAGAAAACAACCAAGCTCGGAGAGCACCAAGCCCCCCCCCCCATTTCAACCCCAAGCTACAAATATTCTCCTTTATTGTCCCCACCCTCAAAATCTGGAAGGCAACAAACTGGATGTGAACAGTTGTTGGTCCCCGCAACAGACAGCAGTTCCGATTGGTTTTTTTTTTAAAAGGGCTGACGATAGACAGACTCGCCTCTTTTCTCCTGCTTTATTTTTTTATTTAAATTAAAAACAATATCCAGACACATCCATTGAAAATCGGCTTAAAAACCACTCTGAAACAACCTGCCAAGCCAAACACAACAATTAACATGAGGTCTCTTGATGGAGTTCCTTCGTCGTGGATTCTGCTGTTTCCAGGGAAAAAAAAACACCCCACAAACACAACACAGGATGACAGACGGTTTAATTTGGAGACCAGGACGGTAAAAGTGCAACGTCCTTACTCCAAAACACTGGGCCATTGTCCTCTTGCCCCAAAGCTTAGTGTGATCACAGGCTGTGAAGCCACACCCAGCAATTAGCTGTGAGGTTCAGGTTGTACGAGATCCTATCGCACCACGTAGGGATAAAATGACGTTTTTTGGGCCAAAGGAAAGAAACGGAGGTGGGGGGGGGGGAGAAGCTGAAGCCCTGAACGCTATCCTAACACCAAGCAGTGGATATTAAAAATAAAATGTTCTCCTCTGCTGCTGCAGACTTAAATGGAGACAAGGCCGATTGGCTAATTCTAACACTGTTAAGTTGAAGCCGGCAAGCTGGGGAATTATTGAGACAGTTGTGGGTTGTTGGGTTTTTTTGCAAAGTGAGGAAACACCCTTGGCCGAACACACACACACACACACTGTCCATGCTCGGATGCCTTCAAGGAGGCTGGGCTTCCTTCTTGCATTTTTCTGTTGCGGGGGGAGCTAATGTAGCATTTGGGCCCAATTCTTCTACGCTAGCAGCTCATTTAAAAGCTTCTTTTCCTTGTAGCTCCGTGCAATATCCCGACAGTCCTACAAGTGGGATGAAGTCCATCTGAAGATCTGGAACCGGCCCAACGAGATGGTCCTCAAAAGCTTTTTTTCCCCAGAAAGTACATCCAAAGCTCTGGAATTGTCAACAAGCCCAAAGACATTTTTCATCCGGTGCTCAAGAATTATGGAAAACCTGACTGGGATGAGGAGACCTCTGTTTCACTTTCCTTCCCTCCTGCCCAGTAAATGCCAGTTTGCTGGACAAAAACAACAACAACAAAAAAAACTTGGGAAAAGTTATTTTTCAAAAGGAACCTCACTGTTTAGCCTTGCTCACATCGCTATCTGGCTCCTGATCACTCTCCCTTTGTTTCTGTCTTCTAGTTAGTGGGGTTGATCTGGAGAAAACAAGAACAGGTTCCAGGAGGAGAATCACAATTCCCTTTGTGGCCACCACTTCCCACTACACAACCTCGAGGAACAGCGGCCCAAGTCTACCTATTGATTACAGTAAAAATGCAAAGGGATATTGCCAAGAATTTGGCTGGTGGGAAATCAGCTCCTCTGGCTTCTGAAAAACAGTGTGGGCCAACAGCACGTCACGTGCTTTTCTGAGAAACGAGACCTTTCTTTTTATTATTATTATTTTTCACGTGGCACGAAAAGCCCAGGAGGGTAAGGAGGCCACAGCTGGCTGGCAACACCAATCTCAAAATTGCAAAACAAAAGAAGAACCGTTTGGCACACTCAGGAATCACAGCGAGGACGAGAATGGGAGGGGAAGGCAGAGAATGAAAATGCAACCTCTCGTTTTTGCTTCCTGCCCAGTTTAGCGGATGGAACAGCCACCCCGTTTGCACGCACAGAAGTCTTAACATGATACAACGTACGCTGGGTCTCGCAGGAGGCTGCCAACCCTGTTGTTACATCCTGGAGAGAAACTCCACTGTGGTCGCGGTTTTGCATCCAACTTGAGAGGCTGAGCGGCATCTGGACAGTAATTGATCACGTTGGAAGGGATTTCTTGCCCCTCCTTTTTGGAGAAAATCAAATTTATCTTCCTTCCTTCCCCCACAAAAGCTCGCCACCGAAATCAGGGGGCTCCTGGGTTAAACAACACCCCCATGCCTCCCCCAAACAAACAAAGATCAATCCACGATCATTTTTTCTTGATTTCAGAATAAATGATACCGCTGTCCAAAGGCTGGGGGGATTTTGAGAGTGGCTGAGAAGTGTTTTTTGTGTTGAAAGCTAGTGTTGAATATTGTACGTCTTCTTCACCCTGTAAAAGAGGGGAAAGGGGGGAAGAGATGGAGGGATTAGAACACAGGACATAGAATGAAAGGGGCCAGGGACATTGCTCCCTCTCTCACTCCTTTGGGTGGCAATCTGTGCGGAATTAGCCCCTTCCCTGCATCGTCAGCTCTTCACCAAGGAAGAAACGGGGAAACAGGAACAGCTTCAATGACGCAAAAACATGCCTCTTTGGAGACAGATACCAAATAAGGCATGCAAACATTAGTTCAGCAAGCCTGTGAATTATTCAGAAAGCACGAGAAGTCCATTGCAAAATATGCAAAAGAAATAAATTTAATTTGCCAAGCTATTATGCACATACTCACGCTTTTTTTATTTTGATCCTTTTTGCATCTTGCCCCTGATTCCTCTAGAGCAGAGATCCCCAACCTTGGCCACTTGAAGACCTGTGGACTTCAACTCCCAGAATTCCCCAGCCAGGCTGGGGAATTCTGGGAGTTGAAGTCCACAGGTCTTCAAGTGGCCAAGGTTGGGGACCCCTGCTCTAGAGGGATGAGGATCGCTCTGCTTGGACTCTGCTAATTTAACTTTTAGGCATGCATGATCACTCCCAACAGTTGTGTCCAGTTAGCTCAGTGGGTTAGAACGCTGAGCTTGTCTATCAGAAGGTCGGCAGTTTGGCGGGTCGAATCCCGAGTGCCGCGTAACAGAGTGAGCGCCTGTTACTCGTCCCAGCTTCTGCCCACCTAGCAGTTCGAAAGCACGTAAAAACGCAAGTAGAAAAATAGGGACCACTACGGTGGGAAGGTAACAGCGTTCCGTGCGCCTTTGGCATCTAGTCATGCCGGCCACATGACCACAGAGACGTCCTCGGACAAACGCTGGCTCTTTGGCTTTGAAACGGAGATGAGCACCGGCCCCTAGAGTCGGAGACGACTAGCACGCATGTGCGGGGGAACCTTTACCTTTACCTTTAAAGGCACCGGAGCACAGCCACGAAGAGAAGGTGACAACTCTTCCTGCATTTGAAGAGGCCCAGAAAAATGACTCCAGAAATATCTGTATAGTTACCTAATCTGTTTTTTTTCCTTTTTCAACAGTTTTGGAAATTCTCTAATTATCGGCAAGGATTTTATTTCACAACTGAATCTGGTTTTCTGAGTACTCTTCTTGGATCTCAGTGGCCAATAACTGACTCTATTATAGAAATTATTAACTTACCCAAACTTACCCAAGAGGAAAAAAAAGGGGGGGATTCTGATTGTCTGAACTGGGACTATACTTTACGTACCTTGGGGATAGCTGCTCATCAAGTTCCCGAGTCTTTAGAGGTGTTGATGACTCGGGGAATAACTGATGTTAATGATTAAATAATAATAATGACCAAAGTATGATGCACCTTAGCAGCAACTTGGTCTACAGGATAACAGCAAGTTCTTATTTGGCTTTTATTTTTAGGTTTGTTTTTTTTTTAGTTTTCAAATAATCTGGAGACATGTACAGGTAGTCCTTGACTCAATGGCCATAACCGGGGCTAGGCTTTCAGTCTTAAGTAATTGCCGTCATAAGTTGAATCAGACCGGATTTTACGATAATTTTTATGATGGTCGTAAGTGAATCACCACAGCAGTTAAGCAAACCATGCGGTTGTTAAATGAATGCAGTTTCCCCAATGGTTATGATCATGTGAATACAGGGCACGGCCACGGCTTGTAAACGCAAGCTGGTTGCCAAGATCACTGCATTGTGATCACATGACCACAAGGGTGCTATAACGGTCGTTAAGGGTGAGTACAGGTTGTACTTCGAACCATCATTAGACAAACGGTCATAAGTCGGGGACTACCTCTATGCCGGCTTGCCCAGATCTGTAGGACAAACTGCCTATGAAAGAAAGGCAGAAGTAATGAAATAGTGGTCCGCTCTTAAGCAGGCCTTTCGTGTCTCCCAACATTGAAAAGCGGATCCTAAAATCGGGCCCCAAATTTCCATTTTTCTAACTTGACCTTTCTTTCCTCCTTGGAATCTGGACATGTTACAAGTTAAAAATGTTCCATCCTTACCGGTTTGGACTTGATTTCAGTGGCCTGGTCTGAAATGACAGAGACAGACAGGACAGAGAGAGAGAGAGACAAAATCAGGGAACTGGAACAATCAAAACTGCATCCGTGCCCCTAAGAATCACACACACAAACATGGAAAGCCTCTCCCCCCCCACCCCA
Source organism: Vipera berus (assembly GCF_964194415.1). Classification (NCBI taxonomy): domain Eukaryota; kingdom Metazoa; phylum Chordata; class Lepidosauria; order Squamata; family Viperidae; genus Vipera; species Vipera berus. The sequence goes on along the minus strand of NC_138212.1, from coordinate 4,040,575 downwards.
ACTTCCAGGTAACTTGCAAACAAATGTCTGAAAACACCTACGCTGGGAGGGAAGTCTCTCCTGATTTAAGAGACGTGGCGGGGCAGGGCGAAAATGCCAAGTTTCTTCTCCCCGTGCTAAGGTTATCTCCAACTAAATTCATTATTTTTCTAGATTTTTTTATCTCCAACCAAAGGCCAGGGAAGGAAGAACCAAGATGGTTCAAGTCTCTTCTGGAGGAGTTCTTGGTGCTCTCTAAGCTGGGTGGTTTCTGTGGGGACTTGGCTCATGAAACAAGAAGATCGTCCAGATCACAGAGCACCAAGCAGTCCACACTTCAACCCACGAGCTACAGAGAGATTCGCTTCGGTTGAATTGTCCCAAAGGTGCTTTTTTTCAAGAGGCCACTGGACTTCCTTGTTTTTCTTTGAAGACGTTTCGCTTCTCATCCAAGAAGCTTCTTCAGCTCTGACTGGGTGGTGGGGAGTTCTTCAAAGTCTTCAAAGAAAAAAGCAAGGAAGTCCAATTGCCTCTTGAAAAAGCTCCTGTGGGACAACCATGACCTGAATGACTGAGAAATCTCCATAGACCTTTAGCTAGGTTTACGCTGAATGTTACTTCCATACGAAACTCTTAAAAGAACTTTGGGAATGTCCAGATCAATGGAAGACCATTGTTGGTTTGGTAAAAGGGACTGGAGAGTTCTAGGATGGGACTTTCTCCCATCTCCCATTGTTCAACCCACCTCCCTTCCCTTCCTACCTGAGTCAAGCTCCAGAGCATCCAAGCCAATGCGGGGGGGTAGACAAAGTACCGGTAGGTCGACAGCTTCCCCCACATGCGTTCTTCATGCTTGTACCCATGTAGCAGAAGCTCAACAGACTGCTTCTCCAAATGAGCATCCTGCCCAATCTCACCACCTCTGGCAAGCTGTGGAGTTTCGCCCCCACCCCACCCATTAAAACTGTCATGTAGTATAACAGCAGAAATCCCAGATGATTCAGGCTTTGGTGTGTGTGTGTGTGTGTGTGTGTGTGTGTGTGTGTGTGTATGTGTGTGTGTGTGTGTGAGGGAAGAGGGAGAATCACAGAATGACAGGGGAGGAGAAAAGAGGTGAATCCCAACAAAAGCAGGAGCTTCTTCTCCCCCCCCCTGAAACCAAGATGCCAAGAAAGAAGGTCAGGGAAGATTTTCCAAGGGGGCTGTTAGAAACAGGAGCCATAGCAGCTAGAAAAGGTCCTCCCAAGATCATGCAGGAATTTCCCAGGATGCATTTGGTCTGTGGATGGAGACACCTGCTCTCCTACGCTCTGACTCTACAGCAATGTTTCTCAACTGCTGACATTTTAAGAGGCATGGACTCCCAGCTCCCAGAATTGCCCAGTCATGCAATAATTTCCCAGAATGCATTTCAGCTGTGGATGGAGAAAGATGCTCTGCTATTCTCTGGGAATCTACAGCATTGTTTTTCAACCTTAGCCATTTTTAAGATGTTGTGGACTTCAACTCCCAGAATTCCCCAGCCAGACTGGGTGGCTGGGGAATTCTGGGAGTTGAAGTCCACACATCTTAAAATGGCTAAGGTTGACAAACAACGCTCTAAAGAGTGCAGAAAATCTCTGCCTTTTCTCCAGCTTTAGAGAGACTCCTCTAAACCATGAGGCGATGTGTTAGTAGTGGGGGAGACTGTATCACAAATACAGGCATGCATCACACAGGTCCGGCCCAGCCCAAGGGCTGATACTTACTGTGGCCGGGTGCCGAGGGTATGTTTCCATTGGATGTGTGCTGTTCCGTTTTCCTAAATAAATAGCAGACACGTGTGACCCCAAATGAAGAAGGGATCCGTTTCCCAACACAGCCAGCAAATTATTTGGGGTCTTGCCCTTCTAACTCCCCCAGTCTTAGAAATTCAACCCTGGATCATGTGACCCTGGGACACTGCAACCGTCATAAGTATGTCAGTTGCCAAGTGTCTGGATTTGGATCTCGTGATCACAGGGATGCTGCAACGGTCGTAAGTGTGAAAAATGGTCGTAAGTCACTTTTCCCCAGTGCCGGTGTAACTTTGAACAGTCACTAAATGACCTTCCATCCTTTTCAATTTGACCTTCAAGCCTTTCCTCCCCAGTTAGGATCTTTCAAATATTAGAATTACCAATAATATAATCAAAATGATTGATAAACTACGATGCAAACTGCCCTCCCCCATCAAATCCAATGTCTTAACATCTTCTAATAGTTAAGACATCAGGTGTTTTTTTAAAAAAAAGCTCTACTCCAGTCTTTTCCAAAGATGAATTGGGACTATAACTCCCAGTATCCCCAGCCAGCACACCTGTTGGCTCATCCATGAGGATTATAGCTCACATACCTGGAAGGCCTCGGAAACTGAAAGATTGATGTGTCCAGCTGAGGTTGATTTGTTCTTCTGCCCATTGTGCACCAGTCTATTAGCATTATTAGATTCAGCAATGGGCACTGAATCTAATCCCAGATCTACCAAGATACTGGGTTGTGGATACCTGCTCTGCTCCTTAGTGGATCCCATTTTGAATCTAGTAAGCCTGGTTAGAGCTGGAGTGCCTGCCAGCCAATTGGCCCCTTAAGAGCTTCCAAAAGATTGTAACCAGGATAGATTCGTATCCAAGGTGAAGAGAGAGGAAAGAACACAACCGTTGGTGAGATCAGTGCCAACAGCCCCTTAAGAGTGCAAAGTCAAAGGAAACCAGGTACCCAGAGCAGAGAAAGTCAAGAAAATGATGCACCCAACTGGGAACGCCTATTTGGCTGGAGACTTACCAACAGGAAGCCTTGGTACCCAGGAAATACACAACGACCACACAAAGGATCACTCCGGCCACAGAACCGATCGTTGTCCCAGCGATGGCTGCAGGAGACATGCGGGGCTGTGTCGAACCCTCTGCTGTCAGAAGAAGACACGTGAAGGTTGGATAGCAAGCCCATAGCCACAGACCTCTTGATTTTGTTGAGTAAATCAATGGGGGAAGGGCAGGTAGATTTCAGTGGAAGTCCCACTCTATGCCTGGTATCTTCTGAATGTGAAACTTAAGATGGGAGTTTAACACATTAACAGAGTTGGAAGGGACCTTGGAGGTCCTCAAATCTAATCCCCTGCTCAAGCAGGAGACCCTAGACCAGGGGTAGGCAACCTCGGCTCTTTTATGACTCATGGACTTCAACTCCCAGAATTCCTGAGTCAGCTATGCTGACTCAGGAATTCTGGGAGTTGAAGTCCATGAGTCATAAAAGAGCCAAGGTTGCCTACCCCTGCCCTAGACCATGTCAGACAAATGGTTGCCCAATCTCTTCTTAAAAACCTCCAGTGATGGAGCACCTACAACTCCTAGATGCAAGTCGTTCCACTGGTTAGTTGTTCTCACTGTCAGGAAAATTTCAGTGGAGCTAACATCTTTTAAGAGCCATCTGAAGAATAGACATTTCTCTAGTACTCTACAGTACTAGAGCTGGCCATTTTTAGGGGTATGGACTTCAACTGCCAGAAGTCCTATCGGTGGCCATGCTGGCAATGGAATTTTGAGAAACCCACCTATTCAGAAATGATCAAGCTTGGGAAAGGATAATATCAAAAGGATAGGAAAACATAATACCAAGAGCTTTGGATGCTGACACAACCCTGTGCACTTAAAACAGCGTGTCACCTCCACTTTCCGTACCTGATTTAGCTTCTGAACACTGGCACACAAGTTGTGACGCTGCAGGAGATAATGTGAGAATGATAGCTTTTGCCATACTTGCTCAAAACAATCCCAACGAACATTTTGGTAAGGAGAAGGATTACCATGACTACCTTATGTAAAAGTTTACTGTCGTGCTAGATTCTCAAGTCCTTATCAGTTGGTAGTGCTAAAACAACACAACAAAGATTTCTGTGGTGCAAGTGAAAAAGCATTTAATATCTGCATACTGCTAAAACTCTCTTTCCTGTAACCTTGAACTGGGCAAAATGGCGCACCACAGGACAAAACATCTTGAACCAAGCTACCTTCAATAAGCTAGCTTACAGAATGCATCCAAAATCTGGAAGCCATGATTCCCAGGGTATTAAAACTTTATAAAATATTTTATCACGTAAAATAGTCACCAAACAATTTATGACAAAATGTAGAAGGAGTGGCAGAACCAAGGGGTGGAGTCAAGAGAGGAATCAGCCTAGAATCTCTACGCAGCCACAAATGGACAAATCCAACTTCTCTTGAATTCCTTTCCCCCCTTATCTAATGCCAAGATAAGGCTAACCCAGGGTTAGGCAACCTTGGCTCTTTTATGACTCGTGGACTTCAACTCCCAGAATTGAAGTCCACGAGTCATAAAAGAGCCAAGGTTGCCTACCCCTGGCTGTGTATAAGCTTCCTTAGCAAAACTTCAGTTTAACTGGGCCTTCAAATATGGATCTGGCCTTTCATGCCTGACACGTAATAGGTCATAAAACATTTCCTGGGCTGACGCCTGTCTGTGCAGTACAATTCAACAGGAGCTGTTTTCCAGGCAGATCCATCTCTGAACGTATCACAACTTTTCCAGTGAAAGATGCACATCAAAAGTTCTGTCGCGGTTGAAGATATTGAGGAACCTGATAAAGAAATGGCTCTGAAAGGATCAACAACAGGTTGTGGGCTGTCTAGTCCAGTGATGGCAAACCTTTTAGAGACCCGAGTGCCCAAACTGCAACCCAAAACCCACTTATGTATCATCGGGTGCCGGGTGGGTGTGGCCCGTTGGCTGGGCATGGCTTTGGTGGTAACGGCAGCCTGGGTGGGACTAAAAAGTTCAATCAATCGATTCCAACTTTGCGAGATCTTTTTTTTCCAGCGAGAAGTTGAAATTGATTGATTGAACCTCTCTTTTTTTGCACACGGCGGTGGAGGCCGAAAGCAAAAAGGTTTTATAAAACCCAGCTGAAGGCCTGGGACTGGGACGATGGCGCGCAGGCTCACAGAGAGGGCTCTGCGTGCCACCTGTGCCACCACGTGCCACAGATTCGCCACCACGGGTCTAGTCTCTTTTAACACGATCCCCACAACAACAGTCCTGCGAAGGAGGTTTGGCTAAGAGAGGAAAGGGCCCCAAAGCACCTACCAAGTGTTCGGGTTCAAGCTGGACTTGAAACTCGGTTCTTGTCTTAACCCCTGCTTAACCCCCGAAGTCCTGCCAACTCTGTTACTCGGGTTATTCACCAGGTAAAGCTTTGCTGAGCCTTTCAAGATCAGCCAAGGCTGGCTGGGTGCTGTCACTCCCCTTGTTTCTTTGTTTTTCCTTGAGGATGTTTCACTCTCCACCCAACAACTGAAGAAGCTTCTTGGGTGAGTAGCAAGATGTCTTCAAGGAAAAAGAAAGGAAGTCCAGTTGCCTCTTGAAGAAGCACCTTTGGGATAACCATGACCTGGATGACCGAGAATCTCCATAGACGTTCTCTTGTTAGGTAGCAGATTGCAAACCCTTGGAAAGAATTGTTGTGATTCAGGGTCAGGATGTGGGTTCGGCAGTTGGGTCGGACGACTCAGAGGAGGAGGAGGGGGGTGTTGAAGAGCTTGCTGATGATGGCCTTGAGGCTCCGCAGAGCCCTCAGCCAGGCCCCTCCCACCTGGTCACGACGGAGACCCAGCTGTGTGAGCCTGACAGCGTGGATGAAGATGACCCACAGCTGGCCCTGTTCAAGGACGCCCGACACAGGAGGCAGTCAATCAGGAGTAAACAGAGGAAGGCAATGGGGCACCTCGGAAGGAGGCAGAGAGAAACCACGCCCTGAACTGTATATAAGGGGAATGCGTGGGAGGGCTGGTTTGCTGAAGGCAACCGCTTGAATAGTTCCTGTTTCATAGCTCCTGTTTCATGGTTGGTGTCTTGTTTTGCTCTGTTTTATGTTCATAAACTTGGCAGGCTTCATTCCAGCCTCTTGCCGTTTGTAAAGGGGTTGTCCCTGCTTTTGCTGCAGGGCCGGTAGCAGGCTGGGGTTCCTGATAGCCCAATTCTCAAAGGCACAGCAAGATTGACCAACTCACCAAATACGTACGCAATATAGGAGGTATTCTACGCAAAAGGCCCACATGTCCCCAAAAGACACTTTTCCAGCAGCTCCTCAACTGACATTCTCCCTAACAAACACACCACAAACCACCTAGGCACATCCCACTCCAAAACATTAGTAATCCATGGCACAAAAACCATGGGTTTGGGGAGAAAGTTGCTCAAATATTTTATTCCGCAGCAGAGACAAAGGCTTTGACTGATACTCCCAACGCCCGCAGAGAATTAGGAGGTTAGGTTTTTCTATGTTGCAAGGTGTGCGGGATGACAACAGCAACCTTGTAGATCAAAAACTACCTGGCCACAGTTTTATTTACTTAGCTTTTCTTGTCTGTTCTTCTTTACTTTAACTAGCCTGCTGAGGTTGGCAAAGAGAAGTCAAAACTGCTAAGTTCTCTCACTCTTTTGTTCCATTGCTGAATCTGGAATTTCTGACAATTAATTTTTCCTATTGGGGCACTGAATATTTGTGCTCTGCTGATTCCCTAAATGCGGTTTCTTGTCCGCTGGGAAAGTCTGAAGGACAAAGCATGAATGCAATGCCGTGAAGAGAAGTGTCAGGAACAAAAATAATGCATCGATAAAACTGACTTTTACTGCATTGAAAATTGTTAGGTTGAGAAGGCCCCATCCAATTCTTCCAGATTTTTTTTTTTAGCACCAGAGACTATTTTTTTAGCACCAGAGACTATTCTGACTCTTACAATACATTGAAGCAATTAAAACATGCTGAACTTAAAGGAGGGAAAAGATTAAGGAACAAATAAAACAAAATATAAAATCCATGTCATACCAATATAAAATTAATTCCATCCTAAAACCTGTTCTTAAAGCTAGACCAGTGTTTCTCAACCTAAGCCACTTTAAGCTGTGCACACTTCAACTCCCAGAATTCTCCAGCCATCGCGGCTGGCTGGAGAATTCTGGGAGTTGAAGTCCACACAGCTTAAAGTGGCCCAGATTGAAAAATCTTAATGTAGACCATACAGAAACATATGGCTCCCATCTTCAGACTATAAATTTATTTATTTATTTTATTTAATTGGATTTGTATACCGCCCTTTCCTGAAGGACTCAGGGCGGTTAACAAAATACATTTTGTTAATGGATTTTCTTTGTTGAGCCCTGTACTCCACACCGAGGGATCTGTTCTTGCAGATGTTTGTCCTGTACTCAGTTCGTTATAGTGTAATCTGGAACGATACAGAATAAAAACCAGGATCCACGCCTCCCCTTGGCATCAGGCTTGTTATACTATCCTTTCCGGGATAGCCTCCGCCCCCATATCATCTGACCCAAGGGGAACTCGGAGGAGTCAAAAATTGGGAGGAACCAGAAAGGATCATGGACGGGTGGTCAATTCCAAGAAATTGGACTTCTCACCTGTCAATTTCACATAGACAGAGGTCGAAGTGGTATGGTTGGTGAAGGAGTTCCTAGCCTGGCAGGTGTAATTGCCTTCATCTTCCCACTCCTTCAAGTGAACAGTGAGAGTGTCTTCCGTCCCATTCTTGACCGTGTTATTGAAGAACCACTCAAACTTTGCCGGAGGCACAGATTCCGCAGAACAGAGAAGAACCAATTCGGAACCCAGGGGTTGCTCTATGGGTCCTGACTGGTTCAGCCGAGCAGACGTGGGCCCGTCTAGAAAGGAAAGGAGGTAGAATCAGGGCAAAGGAGGGGTGGGGAGGGGAGAGGAGGAGGCCCAGCTGGTAAGCAGGGGGAACGTAACCCCACCCCACAAATCAGCAAGATTATTAGGGGCCCCCCTAGGGTCAGGAAAAGGGCTTATCACGAGCCAAGGTTCAGTTTCAAGTATGAGCTTTGGTGGTGGGACTCCATCTCAGGACCCCAGAAGGTTGCCTCAAGTCTCTGCAGAGGTCCTTCCCTCCTTGCAAGGTCTTCTTCCGCTGTCTTCCAAGAGGATTGGGAGGAAGAGGGCTCCTGTCTTCTACAACTAAGGATCCCCCTATTTGTCATTTTGGAGATGGGTAAGAAAACTCTGGTGGCCAGATCTCCACCATAAAGCAGGAAGAAAGGCTCCGTCAAAGGAGGGATTTACTTACATGCCAGTGTAAGTATACTGGGGTTGCTTTCGGCGGTGGTGAAAAGATTCCGGGCCGTACAAGTATAGCTTCCTGCATCGGGTTGTTGGAATTTGCGCAGTGTGAGGGTTCGATTTGCACGGTCAAATTCTACGTTTCTTGGGAAAGGTTTACTGTCCTTGGACCAGGTGACGTTGACTGTGGAGCTACTGGAGGTGTTACAGTTCAGCGTGATAGCTTCATTCTCAGCCACAAGAGATTCCCAAGGCCACAGGATTGGTTTTGAGAGATTTTCTGCACACAAAACACAACAAGGGTCATCTAGGGGGTTACTTACACCTTCCGATACTTGGCTATCCAGCAAGGTCACCATCTAGGTATCGTCAGGGTTGGGACATTTTGAGAGCTCTCCTCAGGGGCCTGAAAAAGTTGGGTGGGTTACTTTAGTCCCCTCCCCTTCGAGCCACCATGGCCGACGGACCAAGTCAGGGAGATGGTTAGCACCAACAACTTTCTGCTAAGACGTTCCTGCAAGAATCTCAGATTGGGGTCCGCTTCTACAGAACGAGCGAGCTGTACGACAGGAAGACACGGGTCGGTTTGGGTTGAGGATGGTTCCTGCTGCCCACTTTGAAACTGACAATGAAGTGGAATCATTACGCGTGAGCTTTCAGAAAACGGGATTTTAATGGTTTTTCTTTCCTTCGCTTCAATCGAACAGGCTGGACATTCTCTTATAGTGGTAGAGGGATCCTGGTTCCTTTTCTTGATAAGGACGAGGAGAGCCAAGGATTGAAGGAGGACGCTGGACATTTTTTTTAAAAAAAAATATTTTAAGGTGAAACAGGTCACGGAGGAGTGGAGGGCAGAAAAGTGGGGGGGGCTTCCTTCTTATCAGGTCTGCTTCTGGACTTGCCATTCTTGGGGGGGGGGGGTCCCGCTGGCCCCCAGCCTTGCAAGAGGAGCTAAAACGGACAAAGAGAGTTGAAAGTTCTTGTTCTCTGAATCTGCTCCATTGGCAGGTAGCGGCCACGGGCATCCAGAGGATGGATGGCAGCAGGTAAAAAACACGTGTGTGTGTGTGTGTGTGTGTGTGTGTGTGTGTGTGTTAGGCAACCCCCTTTGGGATTTGGACAGCTACTGGAAAAGCTCTCACAAAATGGCTGCTGCTGGCAGTTACAAGACACCTCCCCACCCCGCCATCGATCCGAAAGGCTGCTTCCTACATTTAAAAAACCCCAGTTTACCTCTCGGCTTTTCAGGTAGTCCTCGACTTTCGACAACTGAGCCCAACATTTCAGTTGCTAAGTGAGACGTTGGTTCAGTGACTTTGGCCCCATTTTACAAGCTTTCTTGCCGCGGTGAAAGAAAGCGAGTTGCCGCTCTTGTTAAGAAGTTACAAAAAGGGGATCGCACGACCCCAGGATTCTGGGACAGTCATAAATACGAGTCATTTGCCCAGCGTCTGAATTTTGATGTTGTGACCGTGGGGATACCGTAACGGTCATAAGTGTGCAAAACGGTCATGAGCTGCTTTTCTTCAAGGCCGTTGTAACTTTGAACGGTCATTAAATGAACTGTTGGAAGCCGAGGACTATCTGTATTTCTTGGTAGCCTTCTTCAGAAAATATTGAGCTGCAACATAAAATGCATCACTGTTGCCCAATGAAGCTGGTCATGCACCAACTCAACCTCCCATCTACTGATTTGGCAGACCCCACCACTCCACTGGGCTTTACAGGCAGTCCTCGACTTACGTCCAACAGTTGGGACCAGAATTTCTGTTGCTAAGCGAGGCGGTTGTTAAATGAGCGAGCTCTCTGCTACCGGCCTTTTGCCCCTTTTTCAGCCTTAAGAGTTCAGACTGCACATTTTATTGAGAATTTTAAAAGTCTAGAAGAAAGCTTTTTTTAAAAAAAAAAAAGATTTTTTTTAAAAAAATCTAGTTTATTCTCTTTGCCCATGTCCTGCTATTTAACTTTTGCTGGATGTTTCACTTGTTTAGAAAAAAAGGATCCAGAGACTATTTTGCTACTGGGAGGAGACAATGGAAGACCTAAATAATAATTACGTGGCTCTTGTTTTCTTGAAGAGCTGAACAGATTCAAAACAATCACGAAAGAAGAATGAGGGAAAGAAAAGCAATACATAATAGGCCATAGGTACTATTACAAAGGGAGGGGGGAAAATCCTTTTTTTTTTACAGAATTTCCCTGCACGGAAAACACATTTATTTTTTATTTATTTTAATCCCATTTATATCCCGCCCTTCTCCGAAGACTCAGGGCGGCTTACAATTTAAGCACAAACCAATGTGCTTAGCAATAGCAATATACATTCTATGTATATGCCTGCTTATTAGGGCTTTCGCCCCCCCCAAGCGGCATTATTACAAAGTCAGCTTAATTGCCCCCAACAATCTGGGTCCTCATTTTACCTACCTCGGAAGGATGGAAGGCTGAGTCAACCTTGAGCCTGGTGGGACTCGAACCTGCACTAATTGCAGGCAGCTGGTGTTACTTAAGGAGGCATTAGCCCACTGCTCCACCAAGGCCATACAGGTATTCCCCCCCCCAAACAGCAGCTATACTTTTAGTGGCTCATTTTTTAAACTAACAATTTTAGTAAGCATTGGCATCAGACTGTTTTCCATAAGCTGGGCAGGAGCTGGTTCCTGTGATCAGTACAGTGTGTTGCCAACGTGGACGGCTGCCAACGTAAAAGGGCATAATATCAGCCGAAAATTTTAAAAAGGAGGGCAATTAAACACAGTGGCTTCCATCCAGACATGTCTGCATTAGCCAGGATGTTCCCAGGTGGCTGTAGAAACCATCATGCTGTGTCATATTTCAGTAATTAAATTTCACGAGTCCAATGAAGAAGGGGGGAGAACCCAAATAAAGAAAGCAAATAATAATAATAAATTGCAGCGTTGGCTACAATATTATTGAGGATGCATTGTTTTGCTGGTCTGTATGTCTTTTTATTTTTATTTTAGGACACTGGGATAATCTGGGCTGAGGCACAGATGAACAAGTAGAGATCAACCTCAAAGCAAATAAACCGTTTATAAACTCCAGGAAAGAGAAAGAGCACCCCAAACCCCGGGAGAAATCAACTTTTGCAGATCACTGCTCTCATTAGCTTCTTCCCTTTTGGTCTAATTTGCTGTTTAGCTTCTCTTGCCAAGAAGCCACCTCACAAAGTCCTAGAAGGGACAATAGATCACACGTAGATCGGTCTGGTAAAAACCTCTCAAAGGCTGGTGGAACCAGGATCTGGCGGTGGACTGCAGGGAAAAAAAAAAATGTTTCTTGCTCCGCTTAGATCAGTGATGGCGAACCTTTTAAGAGACCGAATGCATGCCCAAACTGCAACCCAAAACCCACTTATGTATCGTCGGGTGCCGGGTGGGCGTGGCCCATTGGGTGGGCGTGGCCCATTGGGGTGGGCGTGGCTGCGGTGGTAACGGCAGACTGGGTGGGACTAAAAAGTTCAATCAATTCCAACTTTGCGAGATCTTTTTTTTTCCCCCGTGAGAAGTTGAAATTGATTGATTGAACCTTTTTTTTTTTTTGCACATGGCGGTGGAGGCCTAAAGCGAAAGAGTTTTATAAAACCCACCTGAAGGCCTAGGACTGGGGCGACAGCATGCGTGCCCACAGAAAGGGGGTCTGCGTGCCACAGGTTCGCCACCACGGACTTAGATCCTGTGATCCATTACCTTGGCAACTAGCCACAAGGGCTGTTTCTTTCGGCTGCCGGAGGTGCTTGTACCAATTATTTTATTATCAGGACTCTGCAGAATATCAACTTTTAACTCTCTCCATTTGGGCAATCCGAATTCTCCACCCACCTCTGCTTCCCACCCAGGTTTTCTTCCTGAACCAAGTCTCTCCAATTCCTCTAAATTTTATACAGATAATCCTTGACTTACGACCACAATCCAGCCCAATTTTTCTCTTGCCGAGCGAGACAGTTGTTAAGTGAATTTTGCCCCTTTTTATGACCTTTGCTGCCAGTTGTTAAGTGGATCGCTGCAGTGCTTGGGTTAGTAATCTGGCTTCCCCATGGACTTTGCTTGTCAGAAGGTCACAAAAGGGGATCACGTGACCCTGGGACGCTGCGACCGTCATAAATGTGAGTCGGTCGCCAAGCGTCTGAATTTTGATCATGTGACCTGGGGATGCTGCAATGGTCATAAAGTGTGAAAAACAGGCATCAGTCATTTTTTCCAGTGCCATTTTAACTTTGAACAGTCACTAAATAAATTTGTTGTAAGTCGAGGATTACCTGTACAGTTCTTTCAGACGTGTGTAAGAATTACAGATCCACAACTCTTACACTTTTAAAGCTTTTGCAAGAGAAGAAGTCCAGACAGATTGGTGTAAACGGCCCAGTAGGCTTCCTAAATGATTGGAATCCCACACACACACACACAATCAACTCCAAAACCTTAGTTGCTTAGCCACTATTTTCTTTATCAATTTGATATTTTTAAATTGGACTACATTATTTATATCGTTTTCTGTCAGGTTCCCCTGAAGAAATTCACACCTGTACAGGTGGAAAATTTCAGCAGGAAACCTATGGCCTCGTGTAAAAAATTTTCAGGATCCAAACTTTGCAGGAGACAAAACAGAAAATGGAGCAACCAAATAGGCTGACCCAGTTGATGGCTAAGCTGTTGTTCCGCAAAGGAAATTGGTGGCCGAAATTGCTTCCTGATGCAAATATGAAAGGTGGGACTGACAGATTCTCTAACTTTTTCTGACAGCTCTTTTGCCTTCCGTCTCTGTTCCAAAGCAGCCTTGCATTTGAGTTCCAATATCTTCTCTTTTTTTTTTTATTTTGTTTTTTTTTTATTGAAAAGTTTTAAAATACAGTTTTCCCTTAAAAAACCCCCCTTCCCCCTCCCTGCTCCCCCCCTACCTCCCCCAACCTCCCTCCCTCCCCCCCTCCCTCCACCCTCCCCCTCCCCCCCCCCGACTTCCCAGAGCTAAATACAAGGTATATATATAAAAAGCAATCATAAACAATCATATACTAATAACTATAAGTTCTAAAATCCATCACTCTCTAGCTTATATAGGATAAGACACACCTTAACAATATTAAATATATATAAAAAACTAGAATAAAAAAACAAGAAAAAAAAACGAAAGAAGACTTATTCAAATGCTACGTAAAACTTCTTAACCCTATACTTGTTCTGGATAAACTCAATCCATTTTCTCCATTCCATAATATAGCGTTCTTGCGAATGATCTTTCAAATAAGCCGAAATCTTCGCCATATATATCATAACTCTATATCATTTCAGACAAACGGTTGTCCATTCTCTTCTTAAAAACCTCCAGTGATGGAGCACCCACAGCTTCTGGAGGGAAGTTGTTCTACTAATTGTTCCCACTGTCAGGAAATTTCTCCTTAGTTCCTGGTTGCTTCTCTCCTTGATTAGTTTCCATCCATTGTTTCTTGTCCTGCCTTCAGGTGTTTGGAGAATAGATTGACTATTAATGTGAAGTTAACTAACCTTATTACCCCTAGGACAATAATTTTGAAATGGATAAAAACAAATTCATATGCATGTCTTTTTGGAACAGCCCCCTACCTTTATTCATTCTTTTGAGTACTTTTGAGAACTAAGACTAATAGAAATCGTCTGACACAACCTTCAACCTTCAAAATTGTTCTATTTATTACAGATAAAGCTTCCTAAAGATAAAGTGATGAGCAGGTATCGGTCCTAATGACTGTCTTTCTAATATTACGGGAGTTTGCAATCAAAACAATGTTGGGAAATGCAGTGACAAAATTCGACATTTTCTCCATCAGAGAAATGAACTGTGGGGGGAAAAAGCAAGAAGACACCCCCACATGGCTGGTCTTTTAAACTCCAGTTCCCTCAATATTGTTTAAGGATGACCAAAAGGACGCACAAAAAAGAGAGAGAAATTACAACACTGTAGACGTTGACAATTCAGAATGAAGAAATGCAACAACATTGGAGAAGTTTGAAGCGACAGGAGACAAGTGAATTTCTAATGTCCATCGTACAAATCCCACAATTATCATCTTAAGAATGACAGTGAAAGGTGGTGAACGCCAAACCTTGGAAGGAAAGTAAACGGTTGCATCAAAACTCAAATCCAGTTACAGTACACAAGAAAGTATCTTAGGAAAAACAGTCACGAACAGAAACCATACAAGGAGTTGGCTAAAGCCATGAGATTTCGTGGCGGGGGCGGGGGGAAATGAAAAGAAACTCTCCAGGACTTTTGAAGATTCCGTTGCAAGGCAAACGATTTAAATCCAGCCCAGTCACGTGGGATCGTCTGGGGACAGAACCCCTGCCCACACACCCAAAAGAGTCGTAGATGGAGGAGAAGAAGCTGTCAAGGAAACAAGAATACCCAAACATGTACAATAAATAGAACGGAAGGCGAAAAAAGAGATGTTCAGGGATTGGGTGTCAACCGTCCCATTGGGCACATTCAACAAAAGAAACTCCCGGCTCTTTGGGTGTTGTGTAGTGGGTTCTTTGGCGCAGGAATGAAGATGAGGCAAGTGAGTTCAGGAAAACTCATGGTTTATTGCTTGCAGAATCTGAATTGAGGAAATGGCTGTAACTAGCCGCAATATATAGTCTAGCCCATAGGTGGCAGCCAATAGGCTTGAAGCAACCATTGCCGCCTAGGGATAGCCAATAGCAGCACTGGAGACTTGTAGTCTGGGTTGCTGGAGAGCCGTTAGCTGCTCCAGCAACCCACGTGGTATTACTAATGAGCCCAATACATAACATCAGGTTAACCAAGAATGTAGCTTTAAGATAAGATAAGATAATCTTTATTGTCATTTTTTACTGTGGGCACAATGGCGCACATCAAAAATGAAGCGAAGTCAGTTCGGGGATTTTTCCCCGTGAAAACCTACATAAGGTAACTCCCTTTTCCCTTCGTGTCACCCAGAGTTCAGCGTTCACCCATTGAGTTTAGTTCTTTTGCTTTGGGAAAAGCTGTCTGATTTGCTCAAAACATTCTCCATCCCTTGGCCTTGTTAGATAACGTCTCCCCAGCAACTGACGGCTCACTTGCATTCCACAGCCTCCTCCACCTTTAGGAAGCCACCACCTTTCTCCCAGCAATGTTTGGCAAAGCTGTGAGCAAAAGCAGGTACAGGCTACTACCGGTATGGAGTCGAGTCAGATTTGACACTGGCTTTGTATGGTTCCATACAAGTCCCACGGAGATAGGACATGAGACAGGTGTATAAATTACTAGCCTCAGAAAGATCACCCCGCTTAACAGAACTCATTTATGGAGACCAGAAGTCCATACAACCATGAATATACTCACCCAGGACACAGACAGGCTGGGTTTTAGACTGGGAGAGTCTGGTTTCGTTGTTGGAGGCCTCACATGTGTAGGTCCCATTGTTGGCAGAAGACAAACGAAAGAGCCAATAGATCCCCCCTGAATGTGTAGCATTCTTGAAGGACCATGTATAGTTGGCAGGTGGGTTGGAGTCAGCTTGACAGGACAGGGTGAGATTGGAGCCTTCTGCATAAAACTGCCCTTTGGGGCTGATGACTGGGGCATCAGGCCCATCTGGAGCAAATATAGGAGAGTTACAGGTTGAGGAAGGCCAGGGAACTTGGCAAGGAGGGTATTCAGAAGCCACATTTGGTCAAAAAGCTATGAGCTGGAATGACGCATGCCGGTGTCATCGGTGTGGGGCCACAGTGTTGTTCTTGGCATTCATGTGATAATAAAGCAGGGGTCACCAACCACGGCAACTTTAGGACTTGTGGACTTCAACTCCCAGAATTCCTCAGCCAGCATAGCTGGGAGTTGAAGTCCACAAGTCCTAAAGTTACCAAGGTTGGTGATCCCTGCTATATAGGGAGGAGCTGCCCTCCAAAATTGAGTTTGTTCTTCATATCCAGGAGGTATTTAGTTTGGCAGCCTAAAGACAAGTAGTCCTCAACTTACGAAGACCACTGGGAGCGGAATTTCCATTTGTGGTTGTTAAGCGAGTCACATCCGATTTTGCCACCTTTTTCGCCATAGTTGTCAAGCAAATCAACCGCAGTCGTTAAGTGCATCGTGCAGTCGCTAAGCGAAACCAGCTTCCCCATTGACTTTGTTTTTCGGAAGCCGGCTTGAATGGTCGCAAATGGCAAACACGTGATCCCAGGATGCCACGGCTATATTGTTCATACATGCCAGTGGCTAAGCATCTGAATTTCGACCACGTAACTGTGGGGATGTTGCGATGGTTCTAACTGTGAGGACCAATCACTTTTCCCCCCAGTGCTTTTTCAACTTCGCATGGTCGCTAAACAAATCGGCGTAAGTCGAGGACTACCTGCAATCTTCCAGCAGCCTTAGAGGAGGTGCCATTATCCATTTATCTCAGTTTCACGCCTGGTAAGAGTTCAGGAGCCCAAATTCTTTTTTACCAAGAAAAGGAAAGAAGGTAGAAGAAATCTAATGTGACTTTTTATAATTCGTCTTTGGGGCCGACTAATTTACATAGTTTAACCTTCTCAGGGTGCCCAGGGACCCTCGCTTGGGGTACCCTGGCCAGAGAGAGAAGCAAAACAGTGAAGCTAACATGGAAAGCTAAGCCAGCTAGCTAGCTAGCTAGAAGGGTGTGTATGAGGGGGTCCAATCCCTATTTTACATCAGCCTGATGTTACTTTCCTCAAGTTACAGATGGCCTTGTAAGCCAACACCTCCCTCTCCAAAGCCTTAAACTGCCTTTCAAGAATAATAAGCCCAGGTGGGCCATTGACGAAACTGGAAAATGAAACTGCCCTTTAAATATGCAGAAGAAGCAATTACTTCTTCTGGTTCTTTGGGTGCGGTCTGTAAGCAGCCGTTGACTGGCGTGAAACAAGAAGAAATGAGGGGTTTCCCCCCCCCACTAAAATAATATTTCGGGAAGGTAGCTACTTTATTTCATGTAGCAAGGAGTACTAGTATTGAGGAAGTTACAAAAGGAGTACAGACTGCCTCGCAATGTTGTAAAAATGGGGCTTGCTTACAGCAAGGACTCACATTTCATCAATTGACATTTCTACTTAAAGAAACAAAAAAAAATCCCCCTTTGAACAGAGACGGTGTCTGTGCGGTGGAGGAATAATTGATGGAACACGTTATTCTCTATGGCTGTAGGAGAGGACCAGGCAGAATCTGAAGGTGGGGTCAAATGCATCATTACTTTGGAATCATTACGCTCCCACAAGTTATTTGTTTTGAATGTTAGTAGATCAGATTCCTGTGCATAAGTAGCATGTAATGAACTTGAAGGGCTTTGAACTCAACTCCTGTTCCTGGTTACATGTCCTGACAATTGTCATCTCTGCACAGAGGCTCACCAGCAATTATTATTTCCACTCTGTACTAAATATCCTGCTCATTCTGGTTTGTTTTACCACCAAGTGTTATTATCGGATCAATCCGATTTTGTTTCCTTGACCACAGCCAAGTACTTGTTTTACAGCCTGCGCAATGCACCTGAGCACACCTCTGTTGTTAAGTGAGACATTTGTTAAGTGAATTTTGCCCCACTTTACGACCTTTCTTGCCTCAGATGTTAAACGAAGCTCTGCAGTTGATAAGTTGGTAACCCGGTTGTTAAGTGAATCTGGCTTCCCCATGGATTTTGCTTGTCAGAAGCTCACAAAGGGGGATCAGAGGACCTTAGGACACAGAAACGGTCGTAAACATGGACCAGTGGCCAAGAGTCTGAATTTTGATCCCGTGATCACAGGGATGCTGCAAAGGGTGGGGGGAAAACTCCCCACTTTTTTCAGTGCCATTGTTAAGTTTGAACGGTCACTGAGCAAACAGTTGTAAGTTTGCCCAGGTTCGCCTGGTGCGCCAGTTGCGGCCCTATTTGGACCGAGATGCCCTACATACAGTCACTCATGTGCTCGTGACCTCTCGAATAGACTACTGCAATGCTCTCTACATGGGGCTGCCCTTGAGGACCACCCGGAGGCTTCAACTGGTGCAGAATGCGGCCGCGCGAGTTGTGATGGGGGTCTCCCAATACTCCCATGTAACACCTCTGCTCCGCGAGCTGCATTGGCTTCCAGTTGCCCTCTGGGTGAGATTCAAGGTGCTGGTGATGACCTATAAAGCCCTAAATGACATGGGTCCGGATTATTTACGGGAGCACCTTCTGCCGGCGTCAACTTCCCATCGTCCTGTGCGCTCCCACAGAGAGGGCCTCCTCAGGGTGCCGTCGGCCAGGGAGTGCCGGCTGGCAGCCCCCAGGGGAGAGCATTCTCTGTGGGCGCACCCGCCCTCTGGAATCAGCTTCCTATTGAGCTCCGGATGGCTCCCAACCTTCGCTCTTTTTGCCGCGACCTGAAAACCTGGTTATTTGAGCTTGCCGGCCTGGACTGAGGGATTGGGATTTTAAACTTTAGAATTTGTCTTGTTGGGGCTAACTTAACTTAACTTAATTTATTTTTTAACTTTGTATACCATGTTTTAACTGCCCTGTACACCGCCCCGAGTCCTTTGGGAGAGGGGTGGTATATAAATCCAATAAAATAAATAAAATAAATAAATAAGTTGAGGACTCTCTGTAGTGGTGGGTGTGTAGCAAGAGGGAGAATATTGACTGAAGCAAGTGAAGGGACTCAAAGCACTCAGAATGGATCTGCTCAATGTCACTCATACATTCCCCCTTTTAGAAGTCAGACTCTTATACAAGCTTGCTCGGAAGCTCGTTCCCCTAATCCCTGAATCTCTACAAACCAGACTTACAGAAGACATTCAGAGTGTAGTTGGCGGAGTTGTTAGAAAAACTGTTAATCCCACGGCAAGTGTAGAGGCCTGCATCCTGGCGACTTGTTCGACTGAAGCTAAGGTTCTGGCTGTTGCTGCTTAAAGCAATGTGGCCTCCAGCCTCCAGCTTCTGGTTCCCCTTAAGCCAATCATAGGAAACATTAAAGCCTGAGGCTGTACAATTGAGATAGGTTGTGCTATTCTCGACAATCTTGCCGGGGTCACTGATGGAGATATGATTGATGGCCTCTGTCATAAAGAGAGAGAGGGGGAAAAGGGGGGGAGTCATTGTTATTTGAGTCAAACGTCTGATGTAACCGGGCCTCTTCTCCATGGTTAGTTGACTCGGGACTTCAACATCTAATCTTGAATTTCCATCTAGAAGGGGTTCTCCAGTCAGATCTGTGGCTGTCTGCATTTAGGATACGTTGGTCAGCCAGGTGTGAGTTAGCTGTGAGATACGAAGCAATGTTTACAGGACAAAAAAGATGGGAGAACTTAGATATATGTCAATTGTCTTCTCCTGGACTGCAAGATTTTATCAAAATGCCTCAAATGTTCCATTCAGGACGATGGCTAAAATAGGAAGGTGGGAAAAATTGAGGCCCAAAATTAGGTTAAACTGAAAATTTAGCAATTTAAAAAAAAAGGAAGCACAAGGTTTATGTTTTCAGGAACAATATTATCTGTCGCTTCACTGTAAAACAACAAAGGTTTTCTGAACCGCTTCTGTGAAGTTCAACAACCACCAAGAAGGAAACGGGCAGAGATAAACCTCAAATGAGGCAACTTTGAGGCAGATAAATACATGGAAGAGAAGAATATCAAACACTTACAGAATCAGAGTGAATATCGGTGGATGGCCTTGAATTCCTAGCCAGAAACTGGCCAGTTGGAAACATTCAGTGCTAAAGATGTAAACAATACTGGGATAAAGAGAGGGTACACAAAAAAAGAAGAAAGACTAACAAAAATTGCACAACTGTTTTAACTATTTGGGTTCTCACACTGCGAGGGAAGAAAACACAAGGCAAAGAACTCAGTTTGACTATCAGAACTGGCTCAAAATATGCCCGTTTCTGAACTGCAGTGACCATAAAGGAGAAGCTTTGACGCTGACAAGTTGAAGGGGCATCACGCAAGGATCTCATTTCTACTGGAATGACTTTCAGTCCTTAGAGGAATCAGATGGAATCTAGTCTACCAAAGATCAAAGATATTGAAGAAGAAAAGGAATCAAAAGAGGAATAATGTGTTGTGGTAGTCATGGTAAGGTCCCAGAATGGAGTACCATGATAGGAAAACTCAAACAAAAATGCAGGAATGTTCAAAATCAAATCCATGCAGAGCTCTGAAAAGGAGGTTTCAAGGTGACAGGAAGCGAAGACAGAATCACACCAAAAAAAGACACCCAGAGAAATTACCCACAGCAAGTCCTTCAAAACATCTGAGTAAGCTTGGCCATCCAAGCTACTCACCCTGAACGCTGATCTCCAGGACGGTGTAGTCCGAAAGTCCACTTTCAACATTGGTCACTTTACAAGTATAGTTCCCAGCGCTCTTCAGAGTAAGACGCTGGACCAGGTGTGAATTGTTCTGATGGTCCAGAAGCTGCCCATTAAGATACCAATAAAATTTTGCAGGTGGATTAGAGACGGCAGAGCAGGAGAGGCTGAGAGTGGAATGCTCATGGTAAACCTGTTGTAGGGGGCTCATTACGGGGCGTTCAGGCCCGTCTGGAGCAAACACAGGAAAGTCGTATGTTGGAAAAGCTACTTAGAAAACTACCAGTGCTATGTCTCAAAACAGGATGGGACAACTCACTGAAGCCAACCCACCGTGGGACAAGCTCGCTGCAGGACAATTCAACAAATACAAAAGGTAAATTAATTTTTGACGGACCCGTGGCCAATAATAATAAAGAAAATCAATCCATCAATAAAGGAGCTACAATAATTTAGACGAAAACGTGGTCACCAATATTAAAAGTACCTGATGAAACGATTAATACGGCACTGAATTGTCTCGCAGTGAGTGGACCAGTTGTCCTAGACCCGTCTGAAAATACAATCCTACATTTTTGGTGTAACCACACACTGGCTGTATAGGGAGAAATCCCTGGGAGTGGAAGACCAGGGAATGTCTGAATAAAACCTAAGAACAACAATAACCTCTTAAAATGTTACTTGGCTCAGTTTTCTGGGCTGTCTTTTATTTCTTGCTCATTTTGCAAGCTCCAAGCTTTAATTCAAGCTAATTCCAATGAAGAACCTGGTTGTTTTTGAGCTTTTCTTTAGCATCCATCTGAGGAGCAAAGAGCTGGGCCGGGCTGAAGGAAAATGAATAGCCCAAAATCACCCGGTTGGTTTTCATGGCTAAGGTGGCACTTGAACTCACGATCTCCCACTTTCTAGCATGGTGCCTTAACCACTAGACCAGAGGTCCCCAACCTTTCGGGCACCAGGGACCAGTTCCACGGAGAAAGGTTTTTCCACGGATGGGAGAGTGCGTGATTTCGTGTGCTGCCTGCATCCCGCGGATTGGGCTTTGCTTGTTTGTGCGGACCGGTGGCTGGCATGCTGCAGCCCGGTACCGGTCCACGGACCCGGGGTTGGGGACCCCTGCACGAGACCAAATTGGCTCTTTATGCCTCTTGGCCATTAGTAATCAATTACAGGACTGGATCCTGAATTCAAATCACCAACATTTCCTGCCTTCAGGTTGAGCACGAATTCCGTTCGACTCCCTGGGCTGAAAGAATAATTGCCACGTAGGACAGGTCAGGGAAAAAAAATAATAAACTAAGTAGAAGGGCCAAAGTCTCTTCCTTCCTTGGATGCAGATTAACCAGAAATCAGCCATTCCAAGAAAAGACAGAGAGAGACTAGAACCAATCACAATGGCTAAGAGGGTCAGTTAAAAGGGGCCAAGTGGTGGTTAGCCGTTGGGTGGATGGGAAGGGACATCTCACCGCCTCCAGCCTAAACTTACAGAAGATTTCAAGCCGGTGAGGCTCACTGCTGTTGGCAGAGAAGCTATTTTGCCCAGAACAGGTATAGCTGGCTGTGTCACTCCGAGCAGTTGAAAGGAGTGTGAGGGTCTGGCCGTGGTTCTCCAAGAGGACCTTCCCTCCTCCTTCAATCGGCTGGCCTGCTTTCAACCAGGAGTAGGAAACATTGAAACCCAAAGAGGAACACCGAAGTGTGACAGGATGGTTTTCTACCCCATGAGAAGGCCCGGTGATGGTGACTTTAAGGACGGCACCTGTGAGGATAGAAAAGGGGCAGGAGAGGCTCCGGGTTGCTGAGGAGTCAAATCATCCACCGCCCACCACCAATTTTATGCAGATGGCAAAGTCCAAGGAAAGAAGCAAACTCTTTTTACAAACAGACAGATAACAACAGTCACAAAGACAATCAATTTCGGGAAATCACAGAGAAACACGCTGTAGGCCTAACAGCATTTTAACAGCTGCAGGAGAAGCCCAGAGACAGAGAGATACAGGAAGTCCTCGACTTACAACAGTTTGTTTAGTGACTCTTTGAGGTTACAACGGCCCTGAAAAAAGCGAGTTAGGACTGTTTTTCACACTTACGACCGTTGCAGGATCAAAATTCAGATGTTTGGCAACTGACTCCTATTTATGACCGCTGCAGTGTCCCCGGGTCATGTTTAGAGACTGATTCGCTTAACAACCGTGGTAGTAACTTAATAATGGCAAGGATTCACTTAACAACGGTGGCAAGAAAGGCCGTAAAATGGGTGAAAACTCACTTCACAAATTGTTTTACTTAGCAACAGAAACTTTGGGCTCAACTGTGGTCGTAAGTCGAGGACTCCCTGTAGGAGGACTTAAAAATAGGGGCAAAGTAGCCAACAAACCAAGCCGTCAGTGTGGAATCTACTTTGAAAAGCTCATCATTTATATGGGGGCAACATGAGATGGAGGCTGATCCTATGGAGTGGAATGGAGATCACATAGGAAGACAGCAGATCCCAGCAAGCACAGAGAGCGTGTAAAGAATTCACACCTTCTCACGAAGGAGATACCGAAACCCCTTTGCCAAATGCCTTTTTTTTTCATTTCTCACTTTGTTCATTTTTTTTTATGGACCCAGTGAAACACACAACAGGTCAATAAAACGCACTTTAAAAGGCAGAGAAACCAAAAGTGAAACCATTAAAGCCTGAAAAAAAAAACGACTGACCAGTTCTGGTAAGTTATAGCTAAGGATGGGAACCTGGCAACTTTTCCAGCCCTTGCCCCAGGTGAGAATCGGTACTGATGCAAGACGTAGGCATTTTATGAGTTGCCCTTAAAAGAATACAACTTTGCCTTTGCTACTTATAAAGGTAAAGGTAAAGGTGTGCTAGTCGTTTCCGACTCTAGGGGCCGGTGCTCATCTCCGTTTCAAAGCCAAAGAGCCAGCGCTTGTCCAAGGACGTCTCCGTGGTCATGTGGCCGGCATGACTAGACGCCAAAGGCGCACGGAGCGCTGTTACCTTCCCACCGTAGCGGTCCCTATTTTTCTACTTGCCTTTTTATGTGCTTTCGAACTGCTAGGCTGGCAGAAGCTGGGATGAGTAACAGGCGCTCACTCTGTTACGTGGCACTCGGGATTTGACCCGCCAAACTGCCGACCATCTGATCAACAAGCTCAGTGTCCTAACCCACTAAGCCACCGCGTCCCTTTGCTACTTATAGCCCTGTGCAATTCTTCTACTTCTTTTCCTCCAGGATTATAGTTAAGAAGGTCTACAGCAGAGGTCCCCAACATTTTGGGCACCGGGGACCGGTTCCGTGGAGAGAGGTTTTTCCGCGGACCGGAGGGTGCGTGGCTTTGTGTGCTGCCTGCCTCCCACAGATTAGAATAGAACAGAGCTGGAAGGGACCTTGGAGGTCTTCTAGTCCACCCCTCCCCCCAGTTTAACAGGAGACCCTATAACATTTCAGACAAGTGGCTGTCCAGTCTCTTCTTAAAAACCTCCAGTGATCAAGCACCCATAACGTCTGAAGGCAAGCTGTTCCTTGTCTGTGTGGACCAGTTGCTGGTGTGCTATGGCCCGGTAGTGGTCCACAGACCGGGAGTTGGGGACCCCTGGTCTACAGTCAAGATGGTGGTCTCAATCAGTTGATCAAAGCCCTTCCTGGGTTTTTGATGCCCATTGTTGATGCAGCTTTCACTGGGTGGTTGCGACCACAATCTTCTAACACCCCCTGACTAGAGCCTGCTGACTAGTCCAGGGGTAGGCCAACCTTGGCTCTTTTATGACTCGTGGACTTCAACTCCCAGAATTCCTGAGCCAGCCACGCTGAGGGGAAAAGGAGAGGTTTCCAAGCTGAGCCAGGCTGGCTCAGGAATTCTGGGAGTTGAAGTCCACGAGTCATAAAAGAGCCAAGGCTCCCTACCCCTAGATTAGTCTGTGCATTAGTTTGTTTTGTACACCTTATTAAATTCTTCCATTTCAGGAGAAGCCAAAGTTGTCTTTTTAACAGTTTCGGCTTAAGACGCTCCTCTCTCTTTTGAACAGGCACCCTGTACAGATAGTCCTTGAGTTACAACCACAATGGAGCTCAAAATGCACAGAATACAATGATTGCAATCGAGGATTTTCTAATCCGCTTTCTTCTTGTTTTGACCTGCTGGCACCCTTTTCAGTCACGGCTGCTCTTCTTCTGCTTGCATACTGAGGGAATTGCAAAGTCTTATTAGGTGATGAAATAAAATAGCCCCGGGACGATTCCTATCCTCCGGGGATCTAGAAGATTACGAACAGAGCAGCGGCGGGATTTGTGCCACAACATATCGCAGAAGAGCACAGGAAGCTGTTAGCACTCAGCTAACTTTCAGCTCAGAAAAAGCTAAGTACAGAATAATGGAATAAGAGAGTTGGAAGGGGCCAAACCCCACTGCTCGAGCAGGGGACTTTATCCCATTTGAGACAAGTATCTGTCCAGTCTCGTCTTAAAAGCTTCCAGTGATGGAGCACCCACAACTTCTGGAGGCAAGTTATTCTATGGATTAATCATTCTCACTGTCAGGAAATTTCTTCTTAGTTCCAGGTTGCTTCTCTCCTTGATGAGTTTCCATCCGTCACTTCTTGTCCTGCCTTCAGGAGCTTTGGAGAACAGCTTGACTCCCTCTTATCTGTGGCAGCCTCTCAGATACTGGAACACTGCTATCATGTCATCCTTAATCCTCTTCTTCTGAACTTTTACAAAATACAGAATAGAGTTGGAAGGGACCTCTCTGTAGGTCTTCTAGTCCAACCCCCTGCTCAGGCACGAACTCCTATACTATTTCAGGCAAATGTTTGTCCAATCTCTTATTAAAAAGCTCCAGTGTTGGAGCATTCACCACTTCTGAAGGCAGGTTGTTCCACTGATTAATTGCTCTCACTGTCAGGAAGTTTCTCCTTAGTTCTAGGTTGCTTCTCTCCTTGATTAGTTTCCATCCGTTGCTTCTTGTCCTGCTTTCAGGTGCTTTGGAGAATAGCTTGACTCCCTCTTCTTTGGGGCAGCCCCTGAGATACTGGAATGCTGCTATCAAGTCACCCCTAGTCCTTCTCTTCATTAAACTAGACATACCCAATTCCAGCAACTGTTCTGTGTATATTTTAGCCTCCAGTCCGCTAATCATCTTAGTTGCTCTTCTCTGCACTCTTTCCAGAGTCTCAACCTCTTTTTTACATCGTGGTGACCAAAACCAGAGGCAGTATTGGACTTTGTTCTAGTCCTTGACTTACAGCAACAATTGAGCCCCAAATTTCCATTGCTATGCGAGGCAGTCATTAAAGTGTGCTATGCCTCATTTCAGGACCTTTTGCCACAGTTGTTAAGCTAATCACTACAGCTGTTAAATGAAACATGCAGTTGCCAAGCAAATCGGGCTTCCCCCGCTGATTCTGCCTGTGGGAAGCCAGCTTGGGAAGGTTACAAATTGTGATCACATGAGCCCAGGACAGGGCAACCATCATAAATACATACCAGTTGCCAAGTGGTGAATTTTGATCACATGATCACGGGGATGTTGCAACGGTCGTTTGAAAAATGATTATAAATGACTTTCTATATTGCTATTGTAACTTCGATCACTAAACTGAATAGCAGAGTTTGGAAAAGGACCTTGGAGGTCTTCTAGTGCAGCCCTCTGCTCAGGCCGGAAACTCTATACCAGGGGTGGGGAACCTTGGGTCTTTTATGACTTGTGGACTTCAACTCCCAGAATTCCTGAGCCAGCGTGGTTCAGCTTGGAAACCTCTCCCTTTTCCCTCAGCATGGCTGGCTCAGGAATTCTGGGAGTTGAAGTCTACAAGTCATAAAAGACCCAAGGTTCCCCACCCCTGCCATGGCTCAGGAATTCTGGGAGTTGAAGTCCACAAGTCATAAAAGACCCAAGGTTCCCCACCCCTGCCTTATCCCATTTCAGGCAAATCAACAACCACTTTGCTTAGCAACAGAAACAAATAATTGTAGGTCGAGGATTATGATGGAAAGCAACAGAGCTGACTGGAAGTTGAAACACATTTTGGAAGTCAGCAATGGCAAATTGTTTTCTGTACGGTTGCCAAGAAAACAACACGGATGTATATCCATGAAATCCCCAGGAATTTAGTAAGAGACCTCATCTTTTTATAGTGCAAGGAAAAGCATCAGGCAATTCTTGGCACATGTTAAATTTTGCTTTCCCAATCTTGTTATATCCAACCAGGATGTTTTATATTTCTTCCTTCCATTATGAACATAATGTACAGACGGTCCTCGACTTAACAACCATATGTTTAGCCACCATTCAAAGTTACAGTGATGCAGGAAAAAAAGAGAGGCTTGCAGCTGGTCCTTACAGTTAGGGCTGTTGCAGAATCCCCAGTGTCACATGATCAAAATTTGGGCAATTGATCACCGAGATGCATTTACAAGAGTCGCAACGTTCCCCCCCCCCCCGGTCACATGATCACAAATTGTGACTTTCCCAGCTGAGTCAACCAAAGTCAGTGGGGGAAGCTGGCTTCATTGAACTGCAGCGATCTGCTTAATAATGGTGGTGAAAAGGTTGTAAAATGAGGCATCGCTCACTTAGCAACTACCTTGCTTAGTACGACTTACTTAACAACCACTTTGCTTAGCACTGGAAATTCTAACCCCAGTTGCGGCCATAAACCGAGGACTACCTGTACGGTGATCTGATTTTTGTACGGTGTGCCAATGAAGTAAACCAATTCATTCTTTTGATAGAAATATGCTATAATCACTACCAGAAATCCCTGGTCTATTTTGCCAAGCTCCGTTTCGTGATTAAAAATTATAATTCCACCACCAGATAACTGCACTTTTATGGTGACAATAAACGCCTTGGTCTCTGATTAATTTTGCCCTCGTTGACGCATCCTGCTGGCGATGAAAACTCAGGCCAAAAATTAAAAAGTGGCTTTTAAGTTTTCAGAGGGTTTGTAGGTTCCACCTCAAAGGCTTTTTAAAGTGGTTGGCGAACAGGCGACAGAGGAAATGTTATTGTTTAGTTAAAGAAAGGGGAATAAATTGCTTTTGGAGGCCCATTTCTGAATGAATAATAGATGAGCGTCTGTTGATTGCTTCATTTTCAAGCACAGCCTGGGATAAATCTCAATTTTCTTCCTTGCCAACGTCAACCAAAGGCAATGTTGTCGCTCTTTCTGGATCTTAAAAGGCTGCCCAATTTAATCTTTCCTACTGGATGTTCGTCTGCATATGGGGCACTGTTCCTGATGCCAACAGTCTTATCTAGGCCTGGTGCCAACCAATTAAAAAAAAAAGCTGTTGGGTTAATGAAAAACAAGGGAAGAGAGAAGGAGAGCAAAAAAAAATGTGCAGGACTTTGCAAAGGGAAGAAAGAATGTAGTGTGAATCTCCATGGGCTTTTGTAAGAGAAGTCCTTTTGCACTTCCAACCTTTGTGTGAAAACTTATTGAGTTACGGTATTCCAATTCCCAAATCCGCTAACTCTACTCTTGTCTTTCTGACTAATTGTTTCTGCAGAATCTGTCTCAAAAACAGAAGGAAAAAGAGAGTAAGGCAGGCTTGAAATAGCAAAGAAATTAGCCACATGAACAGGAAACAAGATGTTTCTCTGCCCCTCCTTTGCCATGTGCTGGTTAACAGACTCAAATCCAGAAACCTGGAATAATGGGAACTCTTTTTTTGCAACCCTTAAGTGTCTTCTCTCAAACAATAGAATACAATTGCTAGCCTTGAAAATCAGCTTAAATATTGCAAATGTATTTTCTCAAGGACCTGAAGATACTTCTGGAACAATATTGATTTTATATTATTTCAGTAATGCTTCCACAGGCACTTAACTTTCTCTTTCTTTCTTTCTTTCTTTCTTTCTTTCTTTCTTTCTTTCTTTCTTTCTTTCTTTCTTTCTTTCTTTCTTTCAGAGGGCAAACATACTTAACATTCCTTCCTCCTATTTTCATTGTAACAACAACTCCGTGGGGGTGAGTGGGGCTAGGGTTGGTGACTGTCCCAAATCACCCAGGTGGGACTAGAACTCACTGTCTCCTGGTGACTGGCCCCAAATCACCCAGCTGGCTTTCACGCTTAAGGAGGGACTGGAATCCCCAATCTCCTGGTAATTAGACTAAAGTCATCCAGCCAGCTTTCACATCTGAAAGATTGTTCCAAAGTCACCCAGCCAGCGGAACTACAACTCACAGTCTCCTGGTTTCTGGGCCAGCAGCTTCACCACTAGACCAAACTAGCTCTTTCATTACTGTAGACCAGACATAGTTTGATGCAAGGCTGCCCTTCAGAACTACCACACAAAATTTCATAAAAGCAATGCCGGCTGAGGATTATGGGACTTGAACTCAACACGCCCCAAGAGGATGACAGATCGGCAAAGGCCGCTGTCCAGTAAGAAGCTGCCTATTGCTATTAAAAGAGTCGCTTTGGACAGTGAGATGGGCAGCACACAACTTTTAATAAATAAATGAATGTATTAAATGAAATCAATAAATGAAAAAGTACAATGAAATTGTGGGTCTCGGTCATCACACCTTGGGGGTGGTGGGAAGAAAAAGTCAATTCTGCCAACATTCTTCCGTGGCTCAAAAGAGACAGACCGTTCCAGTGAGGGAAATTAAATCTGTGCAAGGACATCAGTTGTTTAACCAAACAGCTCCTGTGTTTACGCTGCAGTTGGCAGCCCATACAACAATGAAGATTCCTCTTAGGAAGGACAGAAGCAAAAATGCAGACAAATAGAGCCTTGGTGGAGCAGTGGGCTAATGCCTCCTTAAGTAACACCAGCTGCCTGCAATTATTGCAGGTTCGCATCCCACCAGGCTCAAGGTTGACTCAGCCTTCCATCCTTCCGAGGTAGGTAAAATGAGGACCCAGATTGTTGGGGGCAATTAAGCTGACTTTGTAATAATGCCGCTTGGGGGTGTGTGTGAAAGCCCTAATAAGCAGGCATATACATAGAATGAAGGCTACTGCTAAGCTTGTAAGCCGCCCTGAGTCTTCGGAGAAGGGCGGGATATAAATGGAATTAAAAAATTAAAAAAAATATGAGGGGACTCCATCAGTGGGGGCCATGGAAATAAATGGCTCGGCATGTTGGAAGTTTAAAAAGAGCATATGCCGAAGAGGTGGTTGACTTATCCAAAGCACCAGGCAATAAAAGTTACGTATTTTTGCATCGTTCCCTAACTTTTCCTTGAGATCTCAAAGGAGAAAACTCATGGGTTTCCTCCTCGTCTTTCAGAACTGGGTTAAGACTGATTGTCCCAAAGCCATCCAAGGACTAGAACCGTGCGGACTTCAGCTCCTAGAATGCTTAGCAATGGCCATGCTGGCTGGAGAATTCTGGGAGTTGAAGTCCCAGCATGCTGGCTGGAGCATTCTGGATGTTGAAGTCTCAATATGCTGACCAGGGGATTCTGGGAGCTGAAGTCCCAGCATGCTGATTGTGGGATTCTGAGAGTCAAACTCCCAGCATGCTGACCAGGGGATTCTGGGAGCTGAAATCCAAGCACGCCGGCTGGGAAATTCCGAAGTCATGATTGGAAAATGCTGGACTGGACAGCCATTTGTTAATTTTGCTTTCTGTATTGATCAGGAAGCCAGAGGCGACCTCCCAAAGGGCCTTTTCCAAAGACTAGTGGTTTAAGGATCATATTGTGGATTTTTTTTAAAAAAAACCCGGAACAACAAAGATAGCATTTAACACAGAGCTGATGAGTGACCAACGGTTCACCAGTACAATTTAATGGGTCCAATCAAACTACCTCCACAGAATCTGCTCAGTAGCAATCTTGAGGGGTGGGGGAGGCTTCTTTCACACATGCCTATAAGGACAGCAACATAAATAACACCTTGCATGATGAAAATCGACTGGAGAAAAATTTGATATCCAACTGAAATCACCTCCAACTCAACACTTTTCCGTGGACGCCCACATGTGTATAATTGTGGAAAATCAAGTATTTAGTAACCAAGCAAGAAGTCAAGTTACCCAACCCTACCACGGTTTAATACTATGCTGCTGGTAGATCATTGCACATTATTTTTCAGTGGACCTGCAATGCTAGAGGCTCTGCCAGATCTAGGAAATATAACAGAACGACAGAGTTAGAAGGGACCTTGGAGGTCTTCTAGTCCAACCCCCTGCTCAGGCAGGAAACCATATCCCATTTCATACAAACGCTTGTCCAATCTCTTCTTAAAAACATCCAATGTTGGAGCACCCACAACTTCTGGAGGCAAGTTGTTCCACTGATTAATTGCTCACACTGTCAGGAATTTTCTCCTTAATTCTAGGTTGCTTCTCTCCTTGATTAGTTTCCATCCATGGTTTCTTGTCCTGCCTTCAGGTGCTTTGGAGAAGAGCTTGACCTCCTCTTCCTTGTGGCAGCCCATTGGCTATTGGAAGACGGCTATCATGTCACCCCCTGGCCCTTCTTTTCACTAGACTAGACATACCCAATTCCTGAAACCGTTCTTCATACGTTTTAACCTCCAGTCCCTGGATCATCTTTGTTGCTCTTCTCTGCACTCTTTCTAGAGTCTCAACATCTCAACATATAACTCCATTTGGGCATGATCAATTCGACCACAACTTTGCATTTGGGCAAAAGTAGGAGATGTATCACCAGCCAGGATTTGTATCACCAAGAGATATCCAGAAGCAAGTTGCATCTGTGCATACAAAATTGAAATGGTGTCCACTCCACTAATTTCATGTTTTGAAGTGGCTCGGGAGAACTTCCCACAGAGATAGCAACAATAGCACTTAAGGCGCATATACCACTTCACGGGGCTTTGCAGCCCTCTCTAAGGTTTACAGACTCAGCACGTTGCCCCCCCAAAAAAATCTGGGTCCTCATTTTAGCCACCTTGGAAGGATGGGAGGCCAAATCAACCTTGAGCCGGTGAGCGTTGAACTGCTGGCTGTCGGCAGAATTAGCCTGCAATGCTGCACTCTAAACATTGCTCCACCAGGGCTCTTTAGCTAAAGAATTTTTCCCTTTCAGACTCAGGTCAATTCAGCTGCATTTGTTTCCCTCCAGTTTGACAGTACAGGTAGTCCTTGACTTACAACAGTTCATATAGTAGCCGTTCAAAGTTACGGCATTGAAAAAAAGGGACTTATGGCCGTTTTTCACAATTACAACCACCGCGGCATCCTCATGGTCATGTGATCAGAATTCAGACACTTGGCAACTGATTCACATTTATGACGGCTGCAGTGTCCCTGGGTCATGTGACCCTCTTGTGCCACCTTCCGACAAGCCACGTCGATGGGGAAGCCAGATTCCCCCAACAACCATCACTGCAGTGATTCACTTAACAAGCGCGGCAAGATAGGTCGTGAAAGGGAGCAAGATTCACTTAATGAATGTCTTGCTTAGCAACAGGAATTTGGGGCTTTACTGCGTAAGTTGAGGATTACCTGTACAAACCATTTCTATAGCAACAAGCCTAGAAAATCCCGAACATTCACCATAGTATCTTCTCCACAAATTCCTCAAGAGAATTTTGCAATTTTCGTTAAGAAAACTGGTGTGGCTTATTCTGAGCGTTGCTTCCCAGTGTGCCTTTCCCCTTTGCACACTTTCTACACAGCTATTTTCACACATTCTCCTTTTGGCCCAGCAATTTTCTCCAGCCTAATGAAAATATAAGGATAAAAGGCGTCAACCCGTGTATATGTTGTGCCCAGATTGCTTCTACCGTCCAAAGAACCGCACGTAGGCAAGCAGAACTGAATTTTCGCTCGGGTATCGTTCGAGTACATTTCATTTTTCTCCCAATTAAGGGTCACTCTCCTCTCATTGTTCAGATGGATTTAAAATAGTCGAATCAGCCAAACAGATTTTTAAAAAAAATACACCAGAGGCCTCCATCTCTCTGCTACCCAATTCTCTATCACAGACTTAAGCCCATCACAGAGGCAATCTTGGGCAAATCTAATCAGAGCCGACAACGTATTTAACATTCCTGAAAGTCACTTCATTTTTTTCAGAGCAGCCAGCAGTTACAACCAGATCCCGTAACTGAATCTCCGCTTCTCTGTATACAGATCGATTGTAGTTAGGGAATGCCCTGAGCCAGTGTTTCACCACCTTAGCAACTTGAAGTCCTCTGGATTTCGACTCCCAGAATTCCCCAGCCAGCATTGGGAATTGCGAGACTTGAAGTCCGTCCATCTTCAAGTTGCTAAGGTTGAGCAACACTGCCCTAAGCCATGTTTAGGTTTTTTTTATCACATTTGGCTGCTGAAGCCACGACAGCCAAGTTGACTTTCTCAGCAAAATAATGTTAGAATATGTAATCATGCGGTTGGAAGGGACCTTGAAGGTCTTCTAGTAGTTCCTGCTTGACTACTTGACAAATGGGTACCCTGTCTCTTTCGGTGATGGGAGCACCCACAATTTCTGGAGACAAGCCCTTCCACTGATTAATTGTTCACACTGTCAGGAAATTTCTCCTTAGTTCTAGGTTGCTTCTCTTTAACTAGCATCCACCCATTATTTCTTGTCCTGCCCTTAGGTGCCAGAATAAGTCAACCCCGTCTTTCTTGTAACAGTCCCTCGAGAACTGGAAGACTGTTATCACATCACCCCTAGTAATAAGAGAATAACAGAATAATAATAATAATAATAGAACAGCAGAGTTGGAAGGGACTTTGGAGGTCTTCTAGTCCAACCCCCTGCTCTGGCAGGACACACAATGCGATTTCATTCCTTCTGTTTAGTTTAGTTTGGTGCAGTATGTTGTGGGACGTCAGTGACAGTTGGCAGCTTAGCACAGCATACAAACCCAGCCAACCGTGTCTGTTAACAAACGGTGGTGCAAACAAACCACATATAATAGCTTGGGTGGTTTGACCTGTTATGCTAAATTAAAAATCGAGCAGGTCCTTATATGGCTTGGGGAGATGTAAGGACCCATTGTAAAAACATCTTGAAAAAGACACTTCTCTACCAGGAATGAGATCTTGGAATCAAGCTAATGTCTTAGAGCAGGGGTGTCAAACTCAATTTCATTGAGGGCCGCATCAGCATTGCAGTTGCCCTCAGGGGGCCGGGTGGGTGTGGCCAGGGTGGGTGTGGCCTACTGGGTGGGCGTGGCTAGAGTGCGTACAGCCTACTGGGTGGGCGTGGCCAGCTCTACATCGTTTGCATCAAGGGTGCCTATGGGGGCCTGGGCAGGAGTGGGACAAATCTGGGGGTCTCTGGCAGAAGGAGGGTCTCTGGGCCAGGGCCAAGGCAGTGGGGACCGTTCCCTCACTGTTTCCAGGATGGCTTCGCGGGCCGGATGAAACCACTTTGTGGGCCGGATCCGGCCCCCGGGCCTTGTGTTTAACATGTCTGTCTTAGAGAATGCAGAGAAGAGCAACAAAGATGATTAGGGGGACTGGAGGATAAAACATATGAAGAGCAATTGCAGGAATTGGGTATGGCTAGTTTAATAAAAAGGACTGGGGTTGACATGATAGCGGTGCTCCAATATTTGAGGGGCTGCCCCCCAAAAGAGGTCCACCTGTTCTCCAAAGCGTCTGAAGGCAGGACAAGAAGCAACGGATGGAAACCAATCCAGGAGAGAAGCAACCTAGAGCTAAGGAGAAACTTCCTGACAGTGAGAACAATTAACCAGTGGAACAACCTGCCTCCAGAAACTGTGAATGCTCCAACACTGGAGGTTGTAAAGAAGAGATTGGACAATCATTTGTCTGAAATGGTAAAGGGTTTCCTCCTGGAGCAGGGGGTTGGACTAGAAGACCTCCAAGGTCCCTTCCAGCTCTGTTTATTCTGAATAAGAAATGAGAGCGTTCGAGCAATTCGGAAGAAGATGCAACAGAATTCAGAATGACAGCTAAGGTTCAAAGCAGAAAGAGAAACAGCTTCAACCCGCACAGAGAACATAAATCATACCTAAGACCTCTATCTTTACTTGGCCGCTTCCGTGCACTGAAGGTCCGTTCATGACCACCAGGTAGGTTCTGCTGTCGTTCAAATTTAAGTTTTTGATGAGTAGGGAGCACCCGAAGCCTACGGTTTCACGCCCGGTGTAGGAATTTCCAGTTGTGTTTCCATTTATCGGTGGTAGGTAGAGAGTGACAATCAGGTTTTCTTTCATTTCGCTCCCTCGGTACCAGTTGCACATAGCGAAGTTGGCCGCGTCGTGCTTGAGGGTCAGGTTGATATTCCGCCCTTCGAATGTCTGTGGTGGGTTCTTGGAAATGGAGATCTCGTGGTTGGTTGTCGGACTTAGTTGGCCTCGAGTCAACAGGAAGGAAGAACTGAAGATGGAAGCTAGAATGTGGAAGGAAGGGTGGGGGGGGGGGAAAGGAGAAAAACCTCATTTCAAGCAAAATACCTACTCTGGCCACCCCACAGTAATATATCCTCAGAAGAATGCCGATGGAGATTCCCAGTCATCCAAGTCCTGGTTGTCCCAAAGCTGCTTTTTCAAGAGGCAACTGGACTTCCTTTGTTTTTTTCCTCGAAGACGTTTCGCTTCTCATCCAAGAAGCTTCTTCAGTTCTGAAGAAGAACTCTCCTTCAGAAGCTTCTTGGGTGAGAAGCGAAAACGTCTTCGAGGAAAAAAACAAAGGAAGTCCAGTTGCCTCTTGAAAAAGCACCTTTGGGGTCACAAATGCTAAATGCATACTCCAATCATCATAAATACATGCCAGTTGCCAAGCACCCCAATTTTGTTCACAAAACCATGAGGATTCTATGACTCCAACACTGGAGGTTTTTAAGAAGAGACTGGACAGCCATTTGCCTGAAATGGTATAGGGTTTTCTGCCTGAGCAGGGGGTTGGACTAGATGACCTCCAAGGTCCCTTCCAACTTTATATATTATTATTATTATTATTATTATTATTATTATTATTATTATTATTATTATTATTATTATTATTATTATTATTATTATTATGAACAGTGCTTTTTTTATAAAAGAAAAAGGTGCCGGAACTCCGTTCTGGGCGTTCTATGACAAAAAGATCTATCTATCTATCTATCTATCTATCTATCTATCTATCTATCTATCTATCTATCTATCTATCTATCTATCTATCTATCTACCTACCTACCTATCTATCTATCCAGTGCTTTTTTGTAAAAGAAAAAGGTGCCGGAACTCACACGTCATACAACCCGCCTTGCCTACCCTACAAGGTTCCATGCAAAAAAGGTGCCGGAACTCCGTTCTGAGCGTTCTATGAGAAAAAAAGCCCTGATTATAAAGCAGGTAAGTCACTTCTCCACCATTCGGTCAGAACTGAAGAAGCTTCTCTGGTGAGAATCGAACCGTCTTCAGGGAAAACCAAAAAAGGAAGTCCAGTTGGCTCTGGAAAAAGCACCCTTGGGATTCCCCAGGGGAATCTTAGCTGATCGACACATGCCTGCTCCTCAAAATAATCTTATAAATTTATTCCTGTTTAAAATTGGTGACCCTAATGATGGCGAGGAACACCACGACGATGTGAAGAACGACATTCGTCTCCCTAAGTTGGTTAGCAAAGTATAAAATATAAATATAAGAAAAATTTAAAAGGGGATAGTGGAGTTTATTTATTTCTCACGGTGTAGCAAAATGCAACATAGTGCATAAGACTCATGGAAACAACCTATCCAGTGTGTATCAAATAGTTGAGCTAAAGGATCTAAAATCCACTGTTTTTTTTTAACCCTCTTCTTTTAATAATAATTTTATTTATATACCGCCCTTCTCCCGAAGGACTCAGGGCGGAATAATAATAATAATTTTATTTAGATTCCTTTCCTACTGGTCCTCTCAAAATATGGCGGGCCTTAATTCCCACAGCTCATCACATTCCTCGGGGCTAAAATTCCTGAAAATTGAAGCCCAGGCATAATTTGAAGAGCATGAGACTATAGACTGGCCATTTTGTATTCCACTTGTGACAATTATTGTCAAGAAAGTCTAATCAAACGTATCACTTCCATACAAAGCTTTCCTAGAGGATTGCTCAGTACATTTACTGGTCTCAATTTAACCCAGGATTAAAACTTTACAGAGAAGGTACTATATTGAATGGTCAAGATTTTCTAGGTTTGTTGCTATAGGAATGGTTAGAATTCTCGACTTGCGACAACTGAGCCCGACATTTCTGTTAAGCGAGACAGGCGTTAAGTGAGTTTTGCTCCATTTTACGACCTTTCTGGCCGCAGTTGTTAAGTGAATCACTACAATTGTTAAGTTAGTGACATGGCTGTTAAGTGAATCTGGCTTCCCCATTGAGTTTTCTGGTCAGAAGGTCACAAAAGGGGAATCACAGGATCACCCTGGAAACACAACGACCGTCGTAAATATGAGTCGGTTGCCAAGCATCTGAATTTTTGATCATGTGACCCTGGGGATGCCGCAACGGTCGTAAGTATGAAAAATGGTCATAAGTCACCTTTTTCAGTGCCCTGTTGTAATTTTGGTCACTGAATGAACTGTTGTAAGGTGAGGACTGCCTGTATATATTATTATATCAAAGTAAAAAACTGAGGTTTCATTTTAGGACCTTTTTCTACTGCACAAAAATGACTCGGAAGTCAATGCCTTTTTATTCCTTCCCTTCCCTCTCCCCTGCCCATTTCTCTCTTCCACCTTTACTCCATTATTTTAACTGTTTTATTTTCATTTTTTCTTCGTATTTCTGTATTTTATATTTTGATCAGCTAATAAAAATTTTGAAATTAAAAAAAAACAATCTTCAGGATTTTCTTTGATGGAAGAACCAACTATGAGGTTGGTTTTCTGCTACACAACAACAGATGTGGAGGTCTACGTAATAGAAAAACTACGCTTTGTTATTTCCTAATACTTTTTTAGCACCACCGCCACCCACCCCACCCCGCCGGAAAATTTGCTAAAAGCGGTGCTAAGGTTCATTCTTTGAATGGGCCGGCTGGCTTCAGATAGACAAGGCTAAGCTTGTCCAGCAAAGGGTGGCACAGAGTTCAAATTCTATCCCGCTCTTTCTGGTGGATTTTAAGCCCTGCTACATTGGTAGTCTTCAGCATTTTGTGGGCACTTAACCAACATCTTAGCATGTTGGCTGAACCAGGTATTGAATGTAAGCCATCTTTTGGGGTTATATATTGAGACACCGGCAGATGAGAATTTAGCAACTGTGTTTTATTAAGCTGAGTTTAGGAGTTTAGGTCTGCTGCTGTGCCGCAAGGCCCTCTGTAATGGCACCCACCCCCCCAGCTTCTCTCCAAGATCTGTGGGGCTCAGAAAAGGATTCAAAGCTTGGTTGTTCCCCCTGGCCAGTTACGGGATGGGCACAGAGGGGCCCCCCCCACGAGTTAAGTTTGGCTTTTGAATTGAATTTCTACTCTGCTGAGCCTCTTTTGTTGTTCTTGCCCAGCCTTGAAAAATGGACTGAAGAAAGAAACCCACACGCTCCCGGTGCAGACAGCAAGAGAAGAACTAAGAAGCAACAAGCTGCATATTCCACATCTGCAAGGGGGAAGGGAAGAATTTCCAGGAAAACAATCGTCCCTGAAAAAACAGGAGGATTCAGTTCCCGAGCAGATCTCGGTCAGATGGAACGAAGGACCTTCCTCTTCCTCCTCCTCCTCCTCCTCCTCCTCCCTTTTGACGCCAGCAGCTTTGCAGATGTTTGGTGGGACCCCAAACTCTCACGACTGCTAGCCAGCTCAACCAATGATCATTTAGGGAATCTCGGTTAAGGCTGCGGAAAGTTGGTCAGATTCCAGCTG
This sequence comes from Vipera berus, assembly GCF_964194415.1. NCBI lineage: Eukaryota > Metazoa > Chordata > Lepidosauria > Squamata > Viperidae > Vipera > Vipera berus. The sequence goes on along the minus strand of NC_138212.1, from coordinate 4,002,435 downwards.
GGGCCACCTAACCGGGAAACAAACCACAGCCATCTGCGGCAGCAAACGAGGATTTTCGGGAATCCCCGAGCCGCCGCGCGCCCCCACCCCACCGCGCCCCCCCCCCGGGACCTTTCCGGGAAAAACAGCGGGGGTTCCAACTTCAAAGGGTCGAGCCGACGGGACCACCCACCCACCCCTCGCCCCTTTTTTACCTGCCAGGAGCGCCGCCAGCCAGGAGCGCGTCCATCCGGGAGGGTCCCGAGGGCGGAGGCGCCCAGGTTTTGCCTGCCACTCCATGCTGGACCGGCCGGGCTCCGTCGCCCCGCGCTGCTCGCCTGCCACTCCAGCCGCCAGCAGCAGCGCCTAGTGGTTTCTGCGCCCCCAACCGCCGGGCCAGAGAGGCACAGGGGCGATTCGTCGCCGAGCCCCACCCAGCTCGGTTGCCCCGCCTTCGAGGGGCGGCCACTGCCAGCCCGGTCCGGTGAAGGGGAAGCAGAGAAAAGAAGGGCGGGTGGGTGGCTGGGTGGGCAGGAGAGCAGTATTGCGGTATTTGAGGGGCTGCCACAAAGAAGAGGAGGGGGGGTCAACTTATTTTTCCAACGCGCCAGGAGGCAGGACAAGAAGCAACGGATGGAAACTGATCCAGGAGAGAAGCAAGCTGGAATTAAGGAGAAACTTCCTAACGGTGAGGACAAGGAACCGGTGGAACGACTTGCCTCCAGAAATCGTGGGCGCTCCATCACTGGAGGCCTTTAAGAAGAGACTGGACAATCACCTGTCTGAAACGGGATAGGTTGTCCCGCTCGAGCAGGGGGCTGGACTAGAAGACCTCCAAGGTCCCTTCCAGCTCTACTCTATTCTGAGCCTGATTCTGAGACGCGGACCGCAGCTCCGGGCTCTCTGCCCTACCAGGCACCTAGCCAAGGTCGGAGCCCGCCGGGCTGGGGAGGCGGGGAGGGGGGGGAGGGGGCCGCCCTTGCAAGCGGACGTCGGACTCAGTTTCCCCTCCGGGACGCCGCTCACTGCCCAGCTGGGCTCGGCCGAATGATTGAATTATCCCGGAGCTTGCCGGGCTGGGCCGGTCACTGGGTTTGCGCGCCCTTTGGGCGCAGATCGGGTGGGTTGGGCTGGATCGGGAGATGCGGGCCGCGAGGGAAGGCGAGACAAGCCTCTCCCCACCACCGCCTCGCTTTGTGCTAAGCCCGATTTGGGGAAGGAGCCGGGGAGATCGGGGATCCCTCCCCTCGAGGGCTTTGCGCCAGGCGTGGGACGAGCCCCCCCCTCCTGGTCTGAATGTGAGCTGTGGATGGCGGGGTGGCCAGGTCGCCAATTTGGTCGCTCCCCTCCCAAGACTTTTAAGGGGAGCCCGCGCCCGCCCCTCCAGCAATTTCCCCCCCTCTCGCTATCCATCCACCGCCCCAGTCTACCCGCAAACCTTCATTCGTGGTTTCCTTAAGCCGGGCTGTTAAAACTTGACGCTAAACGGGGGGTGGGGGGGTGGGGGCGAGTTTGGGCGAGCTGGGTTAGGATCACGCAGCCCCGCTTCTGAATAGGAATGGGAATAGGATCGTTGGAAGAGACCTTGGAGGTCTTCTAGTCCAGCGTTTCCCAACCTTAGGAACTTGAAGATGCGTGGACTTCAACTCCCAGAATTCCCCAGCCAGCATAGCTGGCTGGGGAATTCTGGGAGTTGAAGTCCACGCATCTTCAAGTTCCTAAGGTTGGGAAACGCTGTTCTAGTCCAACCCCCTACCATTTCAGACAAATTCGAGGAAGGGATGGGGGGGTGTTTCCGGGAACGAGGCAGTGACGAGCAGCGGAGACCCCGCCGGACTTTCCACTTTCCAGCCGCCGGAGAAGGAATCACGCGGCCCCTGCGGGTGCCCATCCCTGCCCGCCGCGGTAGACGGGGAGGACCCCCCCCCCGGCTAGGACCCGGAGCTGGAGAAACCTCGGAAGAGCCGCTCTGCCCTCCCCAGAGTTGGCCCGCATCTTTTGGCCCTTCCACGCGGCGGGGAACCTCCGCGTTTCGCCGCCCGACGTGCGCGGAAAGTCGCGTAAGTTGCAGGTGGCCGCTCGGTTCATTCTCTGCGCGCGAGAAGCTTCGGGGCCTCTCCAGAGGAGAGACGGGGGGGGGGTAGAGAGAGACAGGAACACCCCCCCCCCGCAAAGTAAGGTCAAAAAAGTCAGCGCCCGACAGTGCGAACAAAACTCTAGCTGCGACTTAGCTAAAAAAAAAAACACACAACACCTTCAGGGCCTCCATTTTGACTTCTTTGACCACAGCTGCAGACGGAATTGATAAAAGTGGAGAAAATATTACTTTGGAGTTCGTCAACGTGTCAAGGCTGCTAATGTCGGATGTTTTTGCATTGACAACAGATGGAAATGTAGCCATTTTCTTCCTTTCCTGGAAGTGTGTGTGTGTGTGTGTGGGGGGGGGAAATGTGAATGAAAGTCCAGCTGGACATAACAACACTAAAACGTAGCTTGAGAATCAAGGTTATTGAGCCCAGAGCTGATAAAGAATTGGCAGCTGGGGAGCAAGCCCGGGCTTCAAGCTAATTGGAGGAAGGTGATTTATGACTGCAAATTGGAGGAAGGTGATTTATGACTGCAGTTGTGCTTTGATACTAGGTGCCCAGGGGAGGGGAATTCAATTTTTGGCTTTGATTATGTAAGTGCCGGTATTATGCTACTGGAATAAAAGATCCTTCATCTGTTGGAACCATGACACAAAGGCAGCGAGTTCAAACAGGGTCCTAACCCATGGTTTGGCCAAGCAAAGCGACAGTGGGACAACTTGCTAAAATTCTGGACTTGGAAGAACCAAGATTATAAGTATTAGCAGTTAAAGGGACGCGATGGCTCAGTGGGTTAGGACGCTGAGCCTGTCGATCAGAAGGTCGGCAGTTTGGCGGGTCGAATCCCGAGTGCCGTGTAACAGAGTGAGCGCCTGTTACTCGTCCCAGCTTCTGCCAACCTAGCAGTTCGAAAGCACGTAAAAATGCAAGTAGAAAAATATGGACCACTATGGTGGGAAGGTAACAGCGTTCCGTGCGCCTTTGGCGTCTAGTCATGCCGGCCACATGACCACCCAGACGTCCTCGGACAAGCGCTGGCTCTTCGGCTTTGAAACGGAGATGAGCACCGTCCCCTAGAGTCGGAAACGACTAGCACGCGTGTGCGGGGGAACCTTTACCTTTACCTTTTAGATAAAGGGATGGGGAATTGGTGCCCTGAGATTGGGGAAGTTGTGGGTTTATATAGGAATGATTCATGGTCCTACAATTGCCCCCCCCCATATTTGACTGTATTTTAAGTGCTCCAAGCTGGATTGCATTTAGAGCAATTTGCAACTTCCTGTGACCACATGACCTTATTTTTCAATGATTTACTTTGGGCTTTTGGCAAAACTGGACTCATAGGAAATCATTGGTTTGCTCAACCATCAGGCTGTTCATTTAACAACCGTAGATTCGCTTAACAAGTGCTGCAAAACGAGCTGTAAAATCAGCTTGCCGTGTGTGTGTGTGTGTGTGTGTGTGTGTGTGTGTGTGTGTGTGTGTGTCCCAAATTACTACCCTCCCAAGTTAAGAACAGGAACGGGCAGGCTCCATTAAAGTCGTAACTTGAGGACTCCCCACCTTGCAAATGAAAAGCTATCAGTAAAGCTAATCTGATTGTGGTTCCTTGTTGCAAACGAGACTGGGGGCTCAAGGCCCTTGAGGGTCCTCCTGCATGTGCAGAAATATAAAATACATCTTAAAACTACATCCCAGCAAAAAAAAAAAATCTGCAGTGGGGAAAAAAAATATTTTCACTCTCAATTGCTCACCCACTGTTTCCTCCCAGCCTGTTGCGTTGTCCAGGCCTAACTTGACTGGGTGGCTTCCTTTCCAAGCAAGTGACCTTCTATTGGTTGAAACTTGTCTCTCTGTGTGTGTATGTGAGAGAGAGAGTGAGTGTCTGTATTTGTTGGGGGGGGGGCATTTAGCACCAGTAACCTCAAGCCCACATACACTTTATGAATGATCCAAGCAGGAAAATCATGACACTGGGGAGCTGTATTAGTCCCTGATCAATCAATCAGAATAGAGCTGGAAGGGACCTTGAAGGTCTTCTAGTCCAACCCCCTGCTCAAACAGGAGACCCTGTACCATTCCAGACAAGTGGCTGTCCAGTCTCTTCTTAAAAACTTCCAGTGGTGGAGGACCCTCAACTTCTGGAGGCAAGCCGTTCCGCTGGTTTTCACTGTTAGTTCTAGGTTGCCTCTCTCCTTGATTAGTTTCCAACTGTTGCTTCTTGTCCTGCCTTTAGCTGCTTTGGAGGATAGCTTGACTCCCTCTTCTTTGGGGCAGCCCCTCAAATACTGGAATACTGCTATCCTGTCACCTCTATGTCCTTCTTTTCTCTCGGCTAGCCATAACCCAGTTCCTGCAACTGTTCTTCGTATGTTTTAGCCTCCAGGCCTTGAATCATTCCAGTTACTCTTCTCTGCACTTTTTTCAGAGCCCCAACATCTTTTTTTGCAATGTGCTGACCAAAACTGGATGCAGTATCCCAGGTGTGCGGCCTTACTAAGGTTCTATAAAGCGGTACTAACACTTCGTGTCATTTTGGTTCTATGCCAAAGTCACCTCTAGGAGATAAGAGGTGGCTTTGATCAGAGAGGGGAGGTGGAATATAGAGAATGAGACAAATAAATAAAAGTCATCCTAATAAATAGATCTGCACAACCAGCTGCTGTCTCTGAAGAGGATGATGGTGGTTGAAGGGTTCCCAGTAGCAAACCGATGGCTGGAGGGGTGACACTGGCTAAGGACGTGATGCCACACAGCCCTGCCTCCTGCTTATGCTATTCAAGACAATCAACACACAAGTGTTGTTGAAGGAGTTTATTTCTTTCCCTGTTTTATCCTGAATCCGACTCCAGATAATTTTGCACGATGGCCCCGTTTGTTGCCATCCAGACACCAGATGTGGAAGACGAATTGGATGGTGTAGGGCAATGCCCTACAACTCCATCTCCTGGGAAGCAGTTGAAAAAGTTTATGTCCAGGATGTAAGAAGTCCTGCAGAAGGTTTTCATGCAGTGCAGAAAACCACCCTTTTGCATCTTCAAAAGTTAAATCAGGTTAAATTTTTCTTTTCAGCAATCTTGCTAGAATTGCTGTTGCCACACAAGGTGACTTCTGCGTCTCCTGAGGTACAATTGCCTTTCTGGAGACTACTATCCCACCAAGCTTGAGGAAGGATTATGGGGCCCTCTGCTGATGGCTCAGAATATTACTTACCGCTCCTCACTGACAAACATCTTACTTTGCTCTACGAGTAAATTCAGCTTTTCCAAATTGTTTGCTTGTTGGGACATTGAGGCTTTCACCGACTGGGTCAAATGCATTTTTAAAAAATTTCGCAAGAGACAAGAAATGCTAAATCGAGTCCTATACCTAGCAGTTAATGTGTCAACGCTGCTAACATCGGATGTTCTTGCTTTGACAACATCTGGAGATGCAGCCATTTTTCTTCTCATGTTTTACTCTTAGAATTAGAATTAGATGATACTGGGGAGGGGGGAGGAGGAGGAATGTGTATGGGAGTTAGTTAGACACAACAATAGTGCAGTAGGGTGTGAATCAAGGATTTTTTTGAAGTAAGAGATGATAAGAAATGGCAGGTTGGAGAACTGGAGGGAAAGCCTGCGTTTCACATTCATTGGAGAATGTGATTTGTGACTGTTAATTAGAGGAGGGAATGGCGCTAGATACTATGTGATGGGGGGGGGAATTCATATTTTGGCTTCACCTGTGTACATGCCGATGCTATGCTACTCGAATAAAGATTCTTTAAGGAAAACAATGCCTCAAAGTTCTTTGAAGAGTTTCATCTGTCGGAAGCATGACATTATGATTCTGTCCACCAAGCAGAATGAACGGAGTCATGTGTAGAAGGCTAATATACGCCAAAACTGGAAATAAAACTTGAAAAGAAAGCTGATGGAACACATTTCACTGTGGCTGATGGGGCTGACAGTCGAGGCAACCTGGATGAGGCCCCCAGGTGTGTCGAGAAGCAGAGACGGCCAACCTGGTTTGTGTTTGATTACTCTCATTTTTTCTAAATTGCACCTGCCCTAGTCCTTCTGGATTGTATTTCGTTATTTTAGTCTTTGCTTTTTGCATTTCTTCTCAGTGTAAACTGCGTCAAGAATGGGAAGCAGTTAACCAATCCACGAAGTAAAAAATAAACACCAGCTGCAGGTTGAAGGATGTTGAAGCAGAATCCTTGAACTTGCATCCATTTGTTTAGTGACTGTTGAAAGTTGCATGGGAAAAAAATGACTTATAACTAGTCCTCACATTTACATTCCCCCCCCACAGTCATGTGATCCAAATTTAGGTGCTTGACCAAGGGCCTGCATTTTTGATGGTTACAGCATCCTGCGTTCACATGATCACCTTTTGCAAGCAAATGGCAAGCGAAGTCAGTGTGGGAAGCTGCATTTGCTTAACGACTGTACGATTCCATTAATAACCGCAGTGATTCACTTAAGAACTGCCTTGTTTAGCTATAGAAATTCTGATCCCAATGGTGATTGTAACTTGAGGACTACCTCAACTACTTTCTAACTTGCCAAACTGGTAGGTGATTCAACTCCATTTGGGCCACTGGGAAAAAAAATCTTTCGAGGTGACCTTCTATCTGCAGGTAATCCTAGAATCGGAAATCTCTCAATTTTTGGAGCTGCAGCTCTAGGAGGCTTTTCCTTAAGGTGCAAGAAAAGAGCAGCTCATGAAAAATCTCGGCATTTTTACTGTGCCTGGCTTATCCTTCTATCATTTCCATCTAGCATCTTTGGCAGTTGAAATCTAGGCTATCTAAACTAAGGACATCAGATTGGGGGAAAAAGCATCCATATCAGAAATAGGCAGATTTGGGCTTTAGCAAATCCACAGGATGCTCCTGGATTTAAATCTGACTTAGAATTACATTGAGACGGGAAACTATTCTTCGACTACAGTTTAACACATGGATTTACACCACCTTCAAAATTTGGCATTCCCCATGCACAAACTCTAGTCCTCAACTTACAACCATTCCTTTAGTGACCAGAGTTGAAATGGCACTGAAAAAGTGACTTGTGGCCCTTTTTCCACACTTATGACCATTGCAGCATGTCCATGGTCACATGATCAAAGTTTGGATGCTTGACAACTGCTTCATATTTATGACGGTCGCAGCATCCTGGAGTCACGTGATCCCCTTTTGCGACCTTCTAACGAGCAAAGTCCGTGGGGGAAGCCAGCTTCACTTAACAACCGCAGTGACTCCCTTAATAACAGGCAGGAAAGGTAATAAAATGGGGCAAAAACTCACTTAACAAACGTCTCACTTCGCAACCAAAGTTTTGGGTCCCATTGTCGCTGTAAGTTGAGGATTTATCTGTATTTCAGTTTTATAGCTTATTTAAATCAAAATAAATAATTTTTGTTTTTAGTTTCAGAAATGATACAGTCCATTCTGCTAATTAAAAATTTCTAATGATGTTCTGAGCAATTTTGATTTCCCTAACGTTAAAAAAGGTAGCCCTTGATTTATAGCCATTTGTTTAGTGATCATTTGATGTCACAACGGCATTGGAAAAAAATAGGAGTGGTCCTCGCACTTACAACTGTTGCAGCATCCCCAGGGTTGTGTGATCAAAATTCACATGCTTGGCCATCGGCATCTATTTATGATAATTAGACTCTCCCAGGGTCATGTGGTCACCGTTTGTGACATTCCCAGCTGGCTTCCAACAAGCAAAATCAATAGGGGAAGCCATATTCACTGAACAGCATTGTGATTCATTTAACAAGTGCAGCGATTCGCTTAACAACAGATTTGTTGTTGTAAATAGGTTGTAAAATCAGGCGTGACTCACTTTAACAACTGCCTTGCAATGGAAATTTTGGCTCCCGTTGTGATAAGTCAGGGACTGTACTGTATGTTGTTTTTATTTTATTGGTCTATCCTTTTGTTCCTAGACGTCTTTAAAAAGTCTAAGAAAAATGTAATATTACACCCCAAATCTACAAGATGTTTCTGATTCTGTGTGAAGATTGCTCACAGGATATTCCTCAGCTAATTTGAAGTCTTTGTGTGTGATTGCCCCACCCCCAACACCAAGAGATCCATTGAACAGCACAACGATGACGACAGTGGAAACAAATACAGCGCAATGGCAACAGCTCAATGGGAAAGATTTATTGAATCCAAATTTCCATACTTCTCAGTGATTTTTGATTAACCACACAATTTTTTTTTCCAGAGGGGAAAAAGAGAAGTGATATGCAGTCATAGGAAGTCCTACGACACACAGTGGAGCCCCAACATTATTTCTGAAATCTGATGCTTCGTGTCTATAAAGCATTGAAGTGGTGGAACCTCTGTCATATGTTTTTTTATATTTCTTATATCTTAAGTGTAACGGAAAAGAAATAGGATCTAATAGATGTAGAACTAGACAGGTTTAGCTCCAGCGAATTTGAAGGTCTGTGTTTGTGACTGCCCCCCAGCATCAAGAAATCCACGGGAACACCAGTAACAATGGAAACAAATAGAGCACAATGCCAACATCTCAATGGGAAAGGTTCATTGAATACAAATTTCCCTACTTCTCAGTGCATTTTGATTAACTGCACACATTTTCTTTCCAGAGGGGAAAATGAGAAATCATATGCAATTATTGAAATTAATACATTTTCATAAGAACCTAAACAAAGCAAGGACATTTTTCGGTAATGTATGAACAACCAATGATTCAAAGCCTTTTTAAAAGGTAGTTAGAAGATCCCCGAATCCTATGCCTTGAGAATAAAATTGCCATCTTAACACATAATGATCAAGATCTGGTTTCACTTCTGGTGTTTAATCCTGGCATGGATAAGGTCCCCAGGGAGTCGGCTTTAAAGAGGGGGGGGGGTCCAGATTTCAAAAAAAATCAAAAGGATTTCGAAGCAGAGGAAGCCTCAAATACGCTGCTCTTCTTGCGTTCTTCTGCCTTGATATTTTCCATCAGAAATCGGAGAAGGGAAGCTGAAAGGGGAAATATCTATTAGGTACAATTTTTATTTGACATTTTGGTTTGAAAACTCTGTGCTGAAAGTAACTACAGGTGGGGGTTTACGCATCCTGAGTGAGGAGTAGTTACAACTGAGCAAGAAATAATGCAGCATTTTGCTGTCTTTTTTTCCTTACGTGAGAAAGACATTACAACGTATGATTCTATGACTTTATGAAACTAGTTACATTTTGCTTCTGGATTCAATTCAAGATGCTGGTTTGGCCTTCAAAACCCTTTTTGGCAATGAAAGCTTTTTAATATGGCTGCTTTTGACACTTTTACTGATTTATTTATTTATTTATTTGCTGTATGCAAATAATTGATAGAAGGACAGATGGATAAATAGGTACTGTAGATAGCTGATAGACAGATAGATAGATATAGAGAGATAGATAATTAGAGATGATAGATATAGAGATAGAGAGATAGATAGGATAGGTATAGAGGGAGATGGATACATGGATAGATAGATAGATAGATAGATAGATAGATAGATAGATAGATAGATAGATATAGATTGTTAGATGATGGATGGATGGAGAGATGGAGAGATAGATAAGAGAGGTAGATAATAGATGGATGGACGATAGACATATAGATAGGAAAATAAAAACTTGGGGAAACTAGAGCAAATGAATCATTCCTGAATATTTTCTCTAGAATTAATACTTACACCACCCTCTTTCCGTTCTTCATTTCTGTTTTAGGCTTTTAAATTTTCCTAAAAAAGAGAAAAAGAGACACCCCCCCAAGGATATTATCAGGAATGCAATCATCTCCCTTCCTTGCGAACTATCACAATATCAGCAAGGGACCATGTGCTTCCACCCTTGAGGAGGGGGGAACATTTTCAGTCCCAAGGCAGAGACTCCTCGATCTCTTTGGCCAGCTGCTGGCTGGGGAATTCTGGGAGTTGAAGTCCACAAGTCTTAAAAGTTGCCAAGTTTGGAGGCTGCTGTATTTGGTGAAGGATCAGGAGTTACCTGTTCTGACTACTCACTTTTCATGTCAATCTCCAAGGTTGTATTTCTCCTCATGAAAGAGACCTCATTAATCACACTACAAGTATAATTTCCAGAATTCTCTGGGCTGATTTTCCGAAAGAGGATCATGTCATCCAATTTCTCTCCATTGTAAAACCAAGTATAATTGGCTGGAGGAAACATAACAGCTTTGCAAGTCAGTTTGACCTGTTCTTGTTGGACATCAATAGTCTCGTTGATAATTGGAGGGTCGGGTCCATCTGGAAGAAACATGTATATTTAGGATTATTTTTAGGCAGGAGAACATTTTTGCAAAAGAACATCCTTGCAACCTTCTGAATTACCATTTCATTTCATTTAATGTATCAGTTGAGAGGACTACCTCAGTTAGCAGCTGGAACAGTGTTTCTCAGAGTTTAAGACTTCAGCTCCTAGAATTTCCCAGCCAGCCATCTTGGCAAACTTAAGACATGTGGGGAATTCTGGGAGCTGACGTCCACACATTTTAGACTTGCCAAGCTTGATAAACACTGAACTGGACTGACCAAATTAGAAGATCTGTGGACTTCAGCTCCCAGAATTTCCCAGCCAGCCATCTTGGCAAGTTTAAGACACGTGAGGAATTCTGGGAGTTGAAGTCCACACATTTTAGACTTGCCAAGCTTGATAAACACAATTGGACTGACCAAGTCCAGCTAAAGAAAAAACAAACAGAATTAACCCAGTTTCTGGGTCCTGCACTAAAAACTGACTCCTACACTAATGAAATGGCTTGAGTTTATACCAAATGGTGAACCACTGAGTAAGAAGGCTAAGGACTCATGAGTTAGGGTCTCCTAACTCTTAACAGAAATGCAAAATATACAGTAAAAAAAAAAGACCAAGTTGAGTGTACTGAGCACCGGTTCCACGCTATGACTGGAGATAGGAAGATCAGACTTACAGATAATGCCTAAGTGATAGGGTTTGCTTTCGTTGGAAGAGATGCTGTTGGAACCATGGCAGATATAGTCCCCAGCATCGCTTCGGTGTCCTGGGTTCAACTCAAGCGTCTGGTTGTTGTTTGTCAAAGAGATGTGGCCACCTGCGTGCACTGCCTGGCCTCCGTTGGTCCAAGAATATGAAACATTGTCACCTCTTGATGTGCAGTTCAAGGAGATTGGCCTGCCCTCAATGGGCGCTAGGGGACCAGTGATAGTGACCTTGCTTACACGACCTGCAGGATGGGAAAAAAGCAGAGAGGAAGGCCTGGTGTGACACATGAAAAGCAAATTGCAGGAGAGGCCTGGAATCCTCCATCCAATTTGGGTCACCACATTACAAAAAAGAGGTTGAGGCTTTGGAAAAAGGGCAGAAAAAAACAACTCGGATGATTTAGCCTGGAGACTAAAGCATCTGAAGAACAGTTGCAGGATTTGGGAATGGCTAGTGTAAAGAAGGACTAGGGGTGACATGATAACAATAACAATAACAATACAGCCTTGGTGGAGCAGTGGGCTAATGCCTCCTTAAGTAACACCAGCTGCCTGCAATTAGTGCAGGTTCACATCCCACCAGGCTCAAGGTTGACTCAGCCTTCCATCCTTCCGAGGTAGGTAAAATGAGGACCCAGATTGTTGGGGGCAATTAAGCTGACTTTGTAATAATGCCGCTTGGGGTGTGTGTGAAAACCCTAATAAGCAGGCATATACATAGAATGAAGGCTACTGCTAAGCTTGTAAGCCGCCCTGAGTCTTCAGAGAAGGGCGGGATATAAATGGGAATTTTTAAAAAAAATTGCAGTAATTGAGGGGCTGCTACAAAGAAGAAGGGGGGTTCAACTTATTTTCTGAAGTACCGGAGGACAGGACAAGAAGCAACGGATGGAAACGAATCAAGGAGTGAAGCAACCTGGAATTAAGGAGGGAGGACAATTAACTAACAGAACAGCTTGCCTTTAGGGGACTGGAGGCTAAAACATATAAAGAACGGTCGCTGGAATTGGGTATTTCTAGTTTAATGAAGAAAAGGATGAGGGGGGACACAATAGCAATCTTCCAATATCTAAGGAGCTGCCACAAGGAAAAGGGGGTCAACCTGTTCTCCAAAGCACATGAAAGCAGGACAAGAAGCAACGGATGGAAACGCATCAAGGAGAGAAGCAACCTAGAACTAAGGGGGAATTTCCTGACAGTGAGAACAATTAACCAGCGGAACAACCTGCCTCCAGAAGTTCTGAATTCTCCAACACTGGAGTTTTTTTTTTAAATAAAAGAATAGACAGACAACTTGTCTGAAATGGTGTAGGGTTTCCTGCTTGAGCAGGGACTTGGACTAGAAGACCTCCAAGGTCCCATCTCTATTCTGATTGATTGATAGTTAATCGGAATATCAGTGACAGGGAGCTGCAATGGTATTGAAAAAAGGGACTTACGACCAGTCATTGCATTTACTTGGGTGCTCGGCAACTGGCGTGTACTTACTACACTTTGCACATCTCTGGTGGTCAATGGAGGAAGTTGAGGTCACTTAACGACTACATGATCCATTAAGAACCACAGTGATTCCCTTAACAACCGTAGCAAAAAAGGTCGTAAAATCATGTCCAGGTCCTTAATAACCGTCTTGTTTAGCAACGGAAAGTCTGGTCCCGATTGTGGTTGTACAGTACATAGAGGACCAGCTCTATTGGCCGTGGGTGACCCCTTTTAAGCCTGCCCTTGATTACTCACTTTCTTCCAAGTAAATCTCCAGGCTGCTGCTGTTTCTTTTCTCGTAAAGGACATCATTTTCAGCTTGGCAGATGTAGCTCCCTGTTTTGTCCGCTGCGAAATCTCCAAGGAATAATTTTGGGCCCGTATCTAGTTGCTTTCCATTATGGAACCAAACATATAGTGGATGGGGAAATGAATCGGCACTGCAGGTGAGGACCACATTGGTGTGTTTGTTATAATATCGTTGGGTTGGCTGGATTTCAGGGGTATCTGGACCATCTTCAAAAAATAAACAGATAATGTAAGTCACTTTGGATATGGACTGCATAGCTTCCCTCTGCTATTTCAGTCTGAAAGAGTCTTTCATGGATTATGTCAGTGGTAAAAAGGTAAAGGTAAAGGTTCCCCCGCACACGCGTGCTAGTCGTTTCCGACTCTAGGGGCTGGTGCTCATCTCCGTTTCAAAGCCGAAGAGCCAGCACTTGTCCGAGGACGTCTCCATGGTCATGTGGCCGGCATGACTAGACGCCAAAGGCGCACGGAATGAACGCTGTTACCTTCCCACCGTAGTGGTCCCTATTTTTCTACTTGCATTTATACGTGCTTTGGAACTGCTAGGTTGGCAGAAGCTGGGATGAGTAACAGGTGCTCACTCTGCTACGTGGCACTCGGGATTCGACCCGCCAAACTGCCGACCATCTGATCGACAAGCTCAGCGTCCTAACCCAATGAGCCACCGCGTCCCTATGTCAGTGGTATTCAACCAAATTAGAAGATGTGTGGAGTTCAGTTCCCAGTATTCCCCAACCAGCTTTGTTGACTAGGGAATTCTGGGAGTTGATGTCCACCCACCCAGTTGCCCCAACTGAGAAATACTGGCTTAAAATAGAACACCAGGGTGATTATTTGAAGTAATTATAAAAGGAAACCCAAACCCAATGGGAGTGAGATGATGTGTCCCATAAAATCTGCTACACTGGGCTCGGATGACCCTTCCCATTCTTGGTTCCCGCCACCAGGCCAGCCACTCATTTGCTCCCACTATGATTTTGGGGTTATCTTTATATCCATGCATGCATGTTTGGGCGAGTAGGATGGTCTGTGGTGCCCATAGAAACAAATGAAATTAAAGAAAATATGAGGACTGTTGCTTCCAAAAATACAGAACAGCAGCGAGCAATGGGGCCAAAATCAGCCTGCAGGCTTTCAAGCCTAAGGTAAGGCAGCACTAGAACTCACTGTCTCTGGTGATTGGCTGAAAGTCACCCAGCCGACTTTCACGTCTAGAACTCACTGTCTCCTGGTGATTGACCCAGCTCTTCTGCCTAAGGTGGGACTAGAACTCACAATTTCCCAGTCTTTAACCTAACGCCTTAACGATACACCAAACTGGCTCGCGAATTTAGTTATAACTCAAATGCAGAGAATGGACTCCTTTGGGAATTGTAGCTAAGTCCTCATTGGGCCAGCCCTGTTCGGGCTAGGGTAGTGGTGGCAAACCTCTGGCAAGCCTGCCAGACGGGGCACTCGGAGCCATCTCTGTGGGCACATGCACCTGGCTCTTTGCCTAGGTTTTGGCAGGAAGAAGCCATTTCCCAAGCCCCTTCCTAGCCAAAACAAGCCACCGGAGCGAGCGCGCTGTTTTCAGCTTTGAATGATATCAAATCTGACACCACAGATGACCTGAGTGCTGCGTGTGTTGCTCTCAAACTTACAAAGTCTAAGCCAAGGTTAGACAAATTATCAGCATTATTATTGCCTACCCCTGAGTTAGGAGAACATCTCAGAGGTGGTGAATTGGAGAGCTAAGACCAAGCCAGACATCGCAAAAGCCAAATACTTACAGAGAACATTGAGTTTGAGAATGTCGCTGATTCTGGTGCTGGTGTTGTTGGTAATTTGACACTGATACCCCCCAGCATCGCTCTTGGATACATTTGGAAAAGAAAGATTTTGATTATGGTCTGAGAGATGGGACTCTTCAGTGTAAAGGTTTCCATCTTTAAACCACGTAATCGTTAGGTCTTTCGGTGCACTGCAGGTGAGCCAAACTGTACTCAATTCCACAATGGTGTTGCTTGGTTGTGCAGTCACGTTCGGCTTGGGCAGAAAATCTACAGAGAGGAGAACAAGCATTATTACAAGCAATCTTTTCATTTATAGTATGCATGTTTTTACTTGTACACCACCTTTATTATTTTTACAAACGATTCAAGGGGGCAAACATATCCAACGCACCTTCCTGCTCCTGTATTCCCCACAACATCAAAGTTGTGAAGTGGGTCAGGCTGAAAGAGAGTGATTGGCTCAAAGGCAGGACTAGAACTCACCGTCTCCCGGTGATTGGCCCAAAGTCACCTGGACAGCTTTCATGCCTAAGGCAGGACTAGAACTCACTGTCTCCTGGTGATTGGCCCAAAGTCACCTGCACAGCTTTTGTACCTAAGGCAGGACTAGAACTCACTGTCTCCTGGTGATTGGCCCAAAGTCACCTGGACAGCTTTCGTGCCTAAGGCAGGACTAGAACTCACGGTCTCCTGGTGATTGGCCCAAAGTCACCTGGACAGCTTTTGTGCCTAAGGCAGGACTAGAACTCACTGTCTCCTGGTGATTGGCCCAAAGTCACCTGGACAGCTTTCGTGCCTACGGCAGGACTAGAACTCACTGTCTCCTGGAAACTCCAGAAGCTATTACAAAATGGTGGGGTCCTTGGTGTTCTCTGAGCTTGGTGATTTTCTTGGAGATGTTTCCTGACCCAACTAGGTAAGCGCTAGAAGGGAGTGGGGTTTATAAACAGAGAGCAAATCCCAGTCCTATTTAGTGACATTTTGGGTAATAAAATGTCTGCATGAAAACAACCAAGCTCAGAGAACACCAAGGACCGCACAAGTCAATCCTGAGCTATTTTTTTCTGTCAGTGTTACTAAACCAGGGGTAGGCAACCTTGGCTCTTTTATGAGTCTCGTGGACTTCAACTCCCAGAATTCCTGAGCCAGCTTGGCTGTAATAATTTAATAATAATTTAACCTAAGAGAGAATAATTAAACCTAAGAGAGAAGGGAAAGGTTTATCATTTATTAATTTACTGTATAATCACCGAATCATCAAAAGTGAAAAAAATTGTACAGCCACAAATCACATTTAAGGAGATGGTGATCAATTGTGGAGGTTGTTCGTTTTCTACCAGTGTTTCTCTTGGGATATGTATGCCAGAGCAGATGCCCTTCACCTGAGTAATTGAGTCCAGCCCTCTCAACGTGTTATTTGCATGGGATCTTGGATATCAGCAATTAAAAAAAAGAAGATATGAAACCTTACCTACAACAGCTATGTTTGCATAACCTACATAAAAAAGACCAGGGCCTCCTTCTATCAACAGGTAGTTTACAGAATCTTGGAACGTTAAATCACGGATGATAAGGGAACAATTTGGGAAAATGTCCTCTCGGCCCGTGTACTTTGGCCCCTGGGTGGACCCGTTGATGGGAGGGCGAAATCTTATTCCAATTTCCTGCATTGTGTCTGGAGAAAAGCCCCTGGACCAGCTGCAGTAGACAATCTCATCTAGGGGTTGTGGGGGATCCAACCTAACGTCGAGCTTCTCCATTGGATGTGGAGGATCTGATGTAATATTGACTGTCTCTTCGGCTCCAGCCAGAGGGAAGAGGGCAGCTGCGGTAGAGAAGGAAAGAGGAAGACAGAGAGAACAATGGTTCTTAGCAAAATAGGCTTTAAGCAAAAAGCCCACTGAATTACAGGTAATCCTCAATTTACAACAGTTCATTTCGTGCGTCCGAAGTTACAAAAAGCAGTGAAAAAAGTGAGTCCCCGCCCCACCCCAGGCAACCGTTGCAGCATCCCTGGGATCACGCGATCAAAATTCAGACCTTTCACAACTGCTTCATATTTATGACGGTTGCAGTGTCCCGGGGTCACGTGATCCCCTTTGGCGACCCTCGTGATATGCAAATTCAATGGGGAAAACCGATTCCCTTAACAACCGTGTCACTAACTTAACAACTGCAATGATTCACGTAACAACAGTGGTAAGAAAGATTGTAAAAATGGGGCAAAAACTCTCAAATGTCTCGCTTAGCAACAACAAATTTGGGCTCAGTTGTGGTCGTAAGTTGAGGACTATCTGTAATTCAATTCTTCGTAGAAACAACTGTTGGCAATGTGTTGATTTGCAATGTAACTAAGAGTCAAACCACAGCGATGCTCAGGAAAAATTAGCAACGCTCTATCAATCCGATTAATAAAAAAAAAACAGCTGAGAAAAAGCTGAGGGCACATAAAGTGCAGAAATATCAGGTCCCTGCATCATGTTAAATTATAATTTCAGTGTAAATCATTGAATATAGCACAGCTGACCGGGTTCGCCTAACATGCTGTACTAAAATCGAACAAGCTATATTATAATAAAATGTAATGTGCGAACTGCGTCATAGTATCTGGTGTAGCTTTTTTTAGACTAATGTCTTAGCTCCATACATTTTTTGCCTAGATCTGAATCATCTGAAATTTCCCAAATAGTCTGCAAGGGCTGGTCCACATTCATATCTAGCACACTTCTTAATCTTGGCTGAGTGGCAGCTGCCTAGGCAATTGTGTGGGTAACGATCTCAGAAGAACTTTTAGTGCTATAACATTAAAAGGACGGTCTCTTTTATACAAAATTGATGGGACCTTTGAGTGTGTTAAAATGTTGGAGTTCAAATGCTCCAAATTCTTTCTTTCTTTTTTTAATGCTGTATATGTATGAGCTTCCAGCAAGCCATTTCAGATTTATTTAGCTATTTTGGGTTTGATTGTGATTCTATTGAGCTACATTCATTAACTGAAATGCAAGCCATATACTTTACTGGCCCCCAAATGCTGTTTTGCAAAATAAGACCAGCATTAATGTCAAAACGATAGAGCACAGCTAAACAGACAAACAAACAAACAATCCAGTAGAAGCTTCCGGAATTCCAATTCAAATTATTATTAATAATTAGGTTGAATACAGCAGCCTACTCTAATTTTATTTATTTATTTATAACATTGAAACAACCGCTCATCTTTCAACCGACTCTGAGCAGCTCCATGTCAAAGCTATAAAACCCAACCAATTACAAGCTTAAAAACAACCGGATCCCGGTGCCAACTCGGTTCTCTGGGCAGCTTACAAAAAATAAAACTATATTAAACCAATTAAGAACATAAATTAAACAAGACAGCTTGGACTAAGCAGCCATTAAAACTAGAGGTGAAAAAAAACACCCCAGGAAGATGCATCGTGAAGACCCAACTCTCCACCCAAACTCACATCCAACCCTTGCAGATTCTGCTTATTTGAGGTTTTCACCCATACCTGCCCAAAGCACCATCCACCAGGAACTTCTCCATCCAAGAATACTGCATGCCCCATTCATCAAGTAAAGTGACCTTGTCTGCATTGTATAAGCAGAACGTCTTCAGGCTTCTTGGTTCCAGAATCAAAATCTGGAACCATTGGGGACCCTGACCAAGCCTGATCCAACAGGAGCATGGCAGATCAGATCTGGCCACCTCCTTAATGTTTCCACCAGGGTGTGGTCATCTCCTTGACTCTCGACCTCCTCATTGCTAACACAAGAGGTGTGGCCAGATTCACAAACGGTAATGGGAAAGGATGAAAACTCCACAATGCAGTATATTTAGAACTGTAGTAAAGTTTTTATTTGCTAAAAGAACATGAGTCACACGGTTTACTAGTTACAAAGTGCTGTGACAAAGTCCCATGTCATTTTTCTTTTATGAGGTTTTGTGATAGTCTGGCCTCAACTGAATGTTTTCGAAGCATCTCACCCAGTCTTCTAATTGTTGAAGAATTGTTCCAGTTTGCTGATCTTTTTTAGATCAGCTTTATTCGCAAAGTTGTGACCGTTGCGGTGTTTCCATAACCAACCTGATTTCTGACATTCCCTGCTGGCTTACCACAAGTCCTTGGGGAAGCCAGCAGGAAGTCAGAAGTGGCTCCCACACCTGCTTTTTCCCCCACCTGTTTTCTTTCTGTTTCTCAGTTCAGGTAAGGAGATGTTGATTTATCTTTGAAGTGCATTTACCACTACTACTATTTTTCTATTCATGATATATACTTTTCTTACATCACCACAGGATCGTCCAGCATTGGAGTAAAAAAAATATGGTCAGCCTAAAATGTAATGTCCGAAAGGGGCTTTTTCCAAAAAGGCACCTGGACTGTCTTGCATTTTTTTCCTTGAAGACATTTTGCTTCTCATCCAAGAAGCTTCTTCAGTTCTAGCACTGATGATGTTACCTAGTTGGGGCATGAAATGTCTGCAAGACAACCATCAAGCTCAGAGAGCACCAAGGACCCCACAGTCCTCCTCCTCCTCTCCACAATCCCCACTCCCTTCTAGCACTGATGATGTTACCTAGTTGGGTCATGAAATGTCTGCAAGAAAACAACCAAGCTCAGAGAGCACCAAGGACCACTCACTTCAGCTCTGAACTAGAAATATTCTCCTTGATTACTTCTTCAGTTCGGAATTGAAGAAGCTTCTTGGATGAGAAGTGAAATGTTTTCAAAGACAAACTGCCAAGAAAGTCCAGCTGCCTTTTAGAAAAAGCACCGAGACAACCATGACCTGGTGAGGATGATGTTTTGGAGTTCTTTATTACAGGCGTTAGCTGGGTGGATGATGGCTCTTCTGGACCATCTAGGGATGAAGAAGCAATCCTGAAATGTTTGAACCGAACAATTTAGGCTGAATCCTTCCACCCCTTCACACGCAAGAGCAAGCAGGCTCTTGATTGTCCCAAAGGCGCTTTTTCAAGAGGCATCTGGACTTCCTTGGTTTTTCCTTGAAGATGTTTCACTTCTCATCCAAGAAGCTTCTTCAGTTCTGACTCAACGACTCTCAGAAAGAGTGCTAACAACCAGATGACTGCAAGGAATATCAATCCTTCCATTCTCCACCATTCAGTCAGAACTGATGGAGCTTCTTGGATGAGAAGCAAAAGGTCTTCGAGGAAAAAGAAAGAAAGTCCAGATGCCTCTTGAAAAAGCGCCTTTGGGACAACCGTGACCTGGGTGATGGAGAATCTCCATAGACACCCTTAAAAGGTAACGTTCATTCTGGCCCCATCAGACCGTGCTACCTTTCTCTCAAAGGGCAAGCAAACATGCCTCACGGTTGTCTAGTTAGAAATAAAGCTGACTGATTGTGTCTCATGTTGTTGACCGACAGCTGAGATGGCCAGGATGAGGTCCCTGGGTGTGTTACGAAGCACTGAATGCCAACTTGTAGGTACTTTTCTGACAAATCTCTTGGAAGGGAGACATTGACTTTGGCCTATTTCCCTGTTGGGGAGCGGCCAGTCTGGCAGGGAGGAGGGATCAAACACATATCTAGTCTAGAATCGCTGTGCAATCACAAAAGGGCTAGGACCGCTCTCCCCCTCCCTAAATTCCTTGGAGCCTTATCTAATTGTTACCAAGAGTTGGCTGGGAGAGTATAGGCAGAACGTGATACAGGAAGTCCTCGACTTAAAACAGTTCATTTAGTAACCATTTGAAGTTACTACGGCACTGAACAAAGCGACGTATGACCATTTTACACACTTATGACCGCTGCAGCATCCCCATGGTCACATGATCAAAATTTGGTTCATGTTTATAATAGTTGTAGTTTTCCCGGAGGTCACATGATCCCCTTTTGTGACCTTCCAACAGCAAAGTCAATGGGGAAGCTGGATTCATTTCACAACCGTGTTACTTCCTTAACAGGTGCAGCAATTTACTTAATGTGTCAAGATCAGTAGTAAAATGGGGCAAACAACTCACTTAAAAACTGTTTCACTTAGCAACAGAAATTCTGGGCTCAGCAGTTGTCTCAGTCTAATTGTGTAAAATAATGATGATGATGATGTTGATGATGATAATGATGATGATGATGTTGGAAGGGACCTTGGAGATCTTCTAGTCCAACCCCTGCTCAGGCAGGAAACCCCTATACCATTTCAGACAAATGGCTGTTCAGTCTCTTCTTAAAAACCTCCAGTGTTGGAGCATCAACAACTTCTAGAGGCAGGTTGTTCCACTGGTTAATTGTTCTAACTTTCAGGAAGTTTCTCCTTAGTTCTAGGTTGCTTGTCTCCTTGGTTAGTTTCCATCCGTTGCTTCAGGCACTTTGGAGAATAGCTTGACTCCCTCTTCTTTGTGGCAACCCCTGAGATATTGGAACACTGCTATCATGTCACCCATAGTCCTTCTCTCCATTAAACTAGACATACCCAATTCCAGCAACCGTTCTTCGTATGTTTTAGCCTCCATCCCCTGATCATCTTTGTTGCTCTTCTCTGCACTCTTTCTAGGCTCTCAACCTCTTTTTTACATCATGGTGACCAAAACTGGATGCAGTATTCCAAGTTGGCTTTACCAAGGCCTTGTAAAGTGGTATTAACACTTCACGTGATCTTGATTTTGTCCCTCTGTTAATGCAGCCTAGCACTGTGTTGGCTTTTTTGGCAGCTGCAGCACACGGCTGGCTCATACCTAAGTGATTGTCCACTAGGACTCCGAGATCCCTCTCACAGTTGCTACTATTGAGCAAGGTACCCCCTATACTGTACCTGTACATTTGGTTTTTCTTGCCTAAATCTAGTAGTTAGCCTGAACTCTGCAGGTGTAGTTCTGGTTAGCCTGTATTATGTTGGGTTACTTTATTTTTTGTACTTTCTATTTCTTCTCAATGGAAACAGAGTCAAGGTTCGCAAGCATGGAAGGCAGTCAACAAATCCATGAAGCAGATCATCAACAACCCAGTGTGGCTGGCCCTACTGATGCAAAGACCTATTACAGATTGAACGATGTTGAGGTAGGGCTATTATGACCTTGACAACGTGTTGGGGGATTCAACATTTCTGGGCTACCACAAAATTCTTTCTAGGTGACCCGCCGTCCTACAAGTACTACTAAAATTGTCTCCCAGGTTTTGGAGATGAGGCCGTAACGGACTTTTTGTCAGACCTAAGACAGAGCCAGCTTATGAGAATTTCAAGCAGTAATTTATTTATTTTTTTCTAGAGACCGTGGAGTTAAAATCCAAGGTATTTAAGGAGACCAGGCTAGGAAAGGCTTCCACAGCAGAGGAAAGTGAGTTTGCGCCTTAACTAATGTTTTTGATCTTGTTAAGGTTTTTTTTTAAGACACAATCCAGCTAATAACGAAGGTGTACAAGGCTGAGTCCAACACCACAGAATCAAGTGGTCAAACATATTGTACTTTGACGCTGACAACAACAAAGCAACACAATTGCCAAAGAGAACGATTTATTGAGTGCAAATTTCCATACTTCTCCATGCATTTGAATAACTGCATACATTCTTTCATTACAGAAATGCAAACTGTATCTGGATATTGATATGATCCATTGTTGTAATCTTAATGGAGAGCCAGGGGTGGTTTCAACGTAGATTTCAAAAATTCAAAATTTACAGTGATGTAAAAACAGGTGAAGTGTCAACTTGCCTCAGAAATCAGAGAATAGAAACCTAAAAGAGGAAACACTGCATCGTTAAAGCACAGTTTGTGTTCCAGATTTTCATGTGCATTGAACATGCTACACAGATAAAACCAGGTGAAGCTTCCGTGTTGTGGCTGCCGTCTTGGTTGTTTTCACCTACTCTGTGGAGACCCCAGATTCCCGCCCCGATGTCTTGCAAACATCAAAACAGGTGGGAAAACTAGGGCAAATGAATCGTTCCTGAATATTTTCTGAAAAAATCATACTTACAGTGGCCTCAACGGCGGTTTAAGCTTCTTAATCTTCCTAAAGAGAGAAAAAGAGATCCCAAGGTAATGTCAGGTGTGTCTCCATCCTCAATCCCCAAGTAGGAATTCCTCAATTTTTTTTTGCCATGGAATTGCCTAGGCCTCGGCTCTTTTATGACTCATGGACTTCAACTCCCAGAATTCCTGAGTCAGCATAGCTGACTCAGGAATTCTGGGAGTTGAAGTCCATGAGTCATAAAAGAGCCGAGGTTGCCTACCCCTGGCCTAGGGTTTTCTTTCCTTCTACTCACCTATCATGTCAATCTCCAGAGTGGTCTCCCGTTGCAGCCCAGATATAGGATTTCTTGCTAGACAAGTATAATTCCCAGAATGCTCTGGGATGATATCCAGAATGATCACCGTGGGGTTGTCCACAACTGGCAATCCATTGTAACGCCACAGAACGTGTGCGGGAGGAGAGGAAACAGCTACGCAGCTTAGAGCGATTTGGCTTAGGTTAAGGTCAACCGTCTCATTGATAAAAGGAGGGTCAGGTCCATCTGCAAGAAGCAGGCATATTTTTAACCAGAGAACAATATCTTTCAAAATCACGGCCTTGCAGTTTTCTGAAATGTGACAAGGAAGAATGTTCCCATTTCTTTTTGTCTAATCTAATGGGTCTGGGGAAGGGACTGCCCTGGGATGTCAACTAGATCAGTGTTTGTTTTTCAAATTTGTCCATTTTCAGATGGGTGGACTTCAACTCCCAGAATCCCCATGCTGGCTGGGGAATTGTGGGAGTTGGAAGTCCGCCCCTCTGAAAATTGCCACCTTTGAAAAATAAACACTGGCCTAAACTGCTCGGAATGCCTAGGTTGGAAAAAATCAAAATTAACCCGGGTTTGGAGTTCTGCACCGACCTGAGAAATGGGCTGGGTTCATAATATGTGCTAATTTACCGAACCCCTCCCAAACAAACCAAGTTTAAAATGAACTCAGCTTCCCGTATAATTTGAATGTAGCCACTAGGTTAGCAAATGATCTGTTTCCTTCAGAGACATTCAGAGCAGCAAAACCTGAACCCTTGCAATCCCTACACTGAGAATTGAACGTGTTCAGAAGATGAAGGTTGAATGAGCTCAGGCTAGAGAGAGGTTGTAAAAAAGTACACAACCAAGGTAGCTGTTGCATTTGTCTTACAACCAGAAAGTTTGTGAGGTACGCAAGCCTCTCTTTCTAGCCTGAAACCTGCACTAGGTCGTCTAAGAATCACAGAATAAAAGAATAACAGAGTTGGAAGGGGCCTTGGAGGTCTTCTAGTCCAGCCCCCTGCTCAAGCAGGAAGCCCTCTACCATGTCAGACAAACGGCTGTCTGATCTCTTTTTTAAAAGCCTCCAGTGATAGAGCACCCACAATTTCTGGAGGCAAGTCGTTCCACTGATTAATTGATCTAAATGGGAGGAAATTTCTCCTTAATGCCAGGTTGCTTCTCTCCTTGATTAGATTCCATCCATGGCTTCCTGTCCAGCCTTCAGCAGCTTTGGAGAATAGATTGACTCCCCTCTTCTTTGTGGCAACCCCTGAGATATTGGAAGGCTGCTATCCTGCCACCCCTCGTCCTTCTCTTCATTAAACTAGAAATACTCGATTCCAGCAACTGTTCTTTATGTGCTTCCCCAAAGGCAAGCTGCTCCATTCGTTAACTGTCCTCACTGTCAGGAAGTTACTCCTCAATTCCAGGTTGCTTCTCTCCTTGCTTAGTTTCCATCCATTGCTCTTAGTCCTGCCTTCAGGTGCCTTGGAGAACAGGTGGACCCCCTCTTCTTTGTGGCAACTGCTGAGATATTGGAATGCTGCTAATGTCATCCCCTAGCCCTTCTTTTTATTAAACTAGACATACCCAACTCTTGCAACCGTTCTTCGTATTTTTTTAGCCTCTATATGAGAGATTGCCCTCTCTTAACGCAAAGGTGAAGTGAGGCATGCTGGCTGCATGGCATGACTGACAATAAGAAGATCAGACTTACATACGATATCTAAGAGATGGGGATCGCTGCGATTCGAAGAGTAGCTGTTGGAAGCGAGGCACGTATATTGCGTGGCATCGCTTCGATTGCATGGATCAAACACAAGGGTCTGGTTGTTGTTTCTCAAATAGACGCGTTTATCTACAGGCACGGGTTGGTGTCCCTTGTACCAAGAATACAAAATGTCGTCCCCTTCGGCTGTGCAGTTCAAGGAGATAAGTTGGTCCTCTATGCCTTGTGGTGAACCAGTGACGATGATGTCGTGTACGCAACCTGCAAGGAGGGGGAAAGAGCTGATGAGGCTGAAGGTCTTACCAGAAGGCTGGAGTGACCCACCAAAAGCAAAGTCCAGGGGTGGGTAAGACTAAGGGAGAGGCAGTTTGGTCTAGTATGGTTGAGGCACTAGGCCAGAAAGTTGGAGAAAGTAAGTTGTAGTTCTTCCTTTGGGCATGAAAGAGAGCTGGGGGACTTTGGACCAACCACTAGGACAGGGGTAGGCAAACCTGGCTCTTTTATGACTTGTGGACTTCAACTCCCAGAATTCCTGAGCCAGCATGGGGGAACTATGGCCCCCTCATGACTTGTGGACTTCAACTCCCAGAATTCCTGAGCCAGCATGGGGGAACTATGGCCCTTGCATGACTTGTGGACTTCAACTCCCAGAATTCCTGAGCCAGCATGGGGAAAACTTTGGCCCCTTCATGACTGGTGGACTTTAACTCCCAGAATTCCTGAACCAGCATAGATGAGTTCTGGTCCCATCTTAAGTATGAAAGTCACTGAAACGCCTATGTTATGGCCAATTGATTTGCTTGTTTGTATTCTGCCTTTCCCCTTCATGGATTACTGCCTTGTCGTGGCGAAGGGGCTTGCGTAATTCAATGAAGCTATGAGCTATGCCGTGCAGGGCCACCCAAGACGGACAGGTCATAGCAGAGAGTTCTGACAAAACGTGATCCACTGGAGGAGGAAATGGCAACCCACTCCAGTATCTTTGCCATGAAAACCCTATGGACAGTACCAAAAGGCAAAACGATATGACGCTGGAAGATGAGCCCCTCAGGTCGGAAGGCGTCCAATATGCTACTGGGGAAGAGCAGAGGGCTAGTACTAGTAGCGCCAGAAAGAATGAAGCGACTGGGCCAAAGCCGAAAGGACGCTCAGCTGTGGATATGTCTGGTGGTGAAAGGAAAGTCCGATGCTGTAAAGATTTTTTCTCCATAGGAACCTGGAATGTAAGATCCATGAATCAAGGAAAGCTGGACGTGGTCAAACAAGAGATGACAAGACTAAACATTGACATCTTAGGTATCAGCGAACTAAAATGGACAGGAATGGGTGAATTTAATTCAGATGACCATCAGGTATACTACTGTGGGCAAGAATCCTTCAGAAGAAATGGAGTAGCCTTCATAGTCAATAAAAGAGTAGGAAAAGCAATACTGGGATACAATCCTCAAAATGACAGAATGATCTCAGTTCGAATCCAAGGCAAACCATTCAATATCACAGTAGTCCAAGTCTATGCCCCAACCACCAGTGCTGAAGAGGATGAAATTGACCAGTTCTATGAAGCACTACAGCACCTTATAGAACTAACACCAAAAAATGATGTTCTTATCATCATGGGGGATTGGAATGCTAAAGTAGGAAGCCAAAAGATAACTGGAATAACAGGCAAGTTTGGCCTTGGAGTGCAAAATGAAGCAGGGCACAGGCTGATAGAATTCTGTCAAGAGAATACGATGGTCATAGCAAACACTCTTTTCCAACAACCCAAGAGACGGCTCTACACATGGACATCACCAGATGGTCAACACAGAAATCAGATTGACTATATGCTCTGCAGCCAAAGATGGAGAAGCTCTATACAGTCAGTAAAAACAAGACCAGGAGCTGACTGTGGCTCAGACCATGAGCTTCTCCTTGCAAAGTTTAGGCTTAAACTGAAGAAAGTAGGGAAAAGCACTAGGCCACTCAGGTATGAATTAAATCATATCCCTGTTGAATATACAGTAGAGGTGACAAATAGATTTAAGGAATTAGATCTGATAGACAGAGTGCCTGAAGAACTATGGACAGAGGTTCGCGACATTGTACAAGAGGTAGCAACCAAAACCATCCCAAAGAAAAAGAAATGCAAGAAAGCAAAATGGCTGTCTGAGGAAGCTTTGCAAATAGCTGAGGAAAGGAGGGAAGCGAAAGGCAAGGGAGAAAAAGAAAGATACACCCAATTGAATGCAGAATTCCAGAGAATAGCTAGAAGAGATAAGAATGCCTTCTTAAATGAACAGTGCAAAGAAATAGAAGAAAACAATAGAATAGGGAGGACCAGAGATCTTTTCAAGAAAATTGGAGAAATGAAGGGAACGTTTAATGCAAAAATGGGCATGATAAAGGACCAAAATGGCAGGGACCTAACAGAGGCAGAAGAGATTAAGAAGAGGTGGCAAAATTACACAGAAGAACTATACAAGAATGAGCTTAACGTCCCTGATAATTACAATGAGGTGGTCACTGACCTCGAGCCAGACATCCTAGAATGTGAAGTGAAGTGGGCCTTAGAAAAGCTGAGCAACAACAAAGCTAGTGGAAGTGACAGTATTCCAGCTGAGCTATTCAAAATCTTAAAAGACAATGCAGTAAAAGTGCTACACTCAATTTGCCAGCAAATTTGGAAAACTCAACAATGGCCACAGGATTGGAAAAGATCAGTTTACATTCCAATTCCAAAGAAAGGCAGTGCCAAAGAATGTTCAAACTATCGCACCATTGCACTCATTTCTCATGCTAGTAAAGTCATGCTTAAAATCCTACAAGCTAGACTTCAGCAGTATGTGGATCGAGAACTACCAGAAGTGCAGGCAGGATTTAGAAGAGGCAGAGGAACTAGAGATCAAATTGCCAACATACGCTGGATCATGGAGAAAGCTAGGGAGTTCCAGAAAAACATCTACTTCTGCTTCATTGACTATGCTAAAGCCTTTGATTGTGTGGATCATAACAAACTGTGGCAAGTTCTTAAAGAGATGGGAGTACCAGACCATCTTATTTGTCTCTTGAGAAACCTATATGCGGGCCAAGAAGCAACAGTGAGAACTGGACACGGAACCACTGATTGGTTCAAAATTGGGAAAGGAGTCCGGCAAGGCTGTATACTGTCGCCCTGCCTATTTAACTTATATGCAGAGCACATCATGAGAAAGGCAGGGCTAGATGAATCAAAAGCTGGAATTAAGATTGCCGGAAGAAATATCAACAACCTAAGATACGCAGATGATACCACTCTAATGGCAGAAAGTGAAGAAGAACTAAAGAGCCTCTTGTTGCAGGTGAAGAAGGAGAGTGCAAAACTTGGGTTGAAACTTAACATTAAGAAAACCAAGATCATGGCATCTGGCCCTCTCAATTCCTGGCAAATAGATGGGGAAGAAATGGAGGTAGTGACAGATTTTATTTTCCTGGGCTCCAAGATCACTGCAGATGGGGACTGTAGCCAAGAAATTAAAAGACGCTTGCTCCTGGGGAGGAAAGCCATGGCAAATCTAGACAGCACACTAAAAAGCAGAGACATCACCCTGTCAACAAAAGTGCGTATAGTCAAGGCTATGGTCTTCCCAGTTGCAATGTATGGCAGTGAAAGTTGGACCATAAGAAAGGCTGAGCGCCAAAGAATTGAGGCCTTTGAACTGTGGTGCTGGAGAAGACTCCTGCGAGTCCCTTGGACCGCAAGGCGATCAAACCGGTCAGTCCTAGAGGAGATCAATCCTGACTGCTCTTTAGAAGGCCAGATCCTGAAGCTAAAACTCAAGTACTTTGGCCACCTAATGAGAAGGAAGGACTCACTGGAGAAGAGCCTAATGCTGGGAAAGATCGAGGGCAATAGAAGAAGGGGACGACAGAGAATGAGGTGGCTGGATGGAGTCACTGAAGCAGTAGGCGTGAGCTTAAATGGACTCCAGAAGATGGTAGAGGACAGGAAGGCCTGGAGGAATGTTGTCCATAGGGTCGCGATGGGTCGGACACGACTTCGCAGCTAACAACAACAACAACAAAATTCTGCCTTTATTACTTTTACAAATCACTTAAGGGGGTGCACATATTCAACGCACCTTCCTTCTCCTATTTTCCCCGCAACAACAACCCTGTGAGGTGGATTGGGCTGAGAGACAGGGACAGGTCCAAGGTCACCCAGCTGGAAGAAGGAGGGAGCCACGTACCAAACTTCGCTTGGACTGAACCAGGTTAGTCATACTGGGGTGGGCAATGAGAGATAATTAAGAGAGGGAAAAGGAGAACTTAGGGGTTTTCCCCCACTTCTGGCTTTGCAATACTGCAATACTGGTAGTCCTCGACTTGCAACCATTCATTTAGTGACTGCTCAAAATTACAACGGCACTGGAAAAAGTGACTGATGACCTTTTTTCACACTTATGACCGTTGCAGCATCCCCACAGTCATATGATCAAATTTCAGACGCTCGGCAACTGACTCATATTTATGACGGTTGCAGCGTCCCGGGGTCATGTGATCCCCCTTTTTGCAACCTTCCGACAAGCAATGGGGGAAGACAGATTCCCTTAACAACCAGGTTACTAATTTAACTATTGCAGTGTTTCACTTAAGAACTGTAGCAAGGAAGGTCCTAAAATGGGGCAAAACTGAACAACTGTCTCCCTTAGCAACGATGGACCAGAACAGACCAGAACAGAATAGAATAGGAATAGGCATAAGAATAGAATAGAGAATACAACAGACTAGACTAGACTAGACTAGACTAGACTAGACTAGACCAGACTAGACTAGACTAGACTAGACTAGACTAGACTAGACTAGACTAGAATAGAATAGAATAGAATAGAATGTAGAGTAGAGTAGAGTATTTTTATTTTTATTTATTTATTTATTTTAATTCCATTTATATCCCGCCCTTCTCCGAAGACTCAGGGCGGCTTACAAGCTTAGCAGTAGCCTTCATTCTTATTAGGGCTTATTAGGGCATTATTACAAAGTCAGCTTAATTGCCCCCAACAATCTGGGTCCTCATTTTACCTACCTCGGAAGGATGGAAGGCTGAGTCAACCTTGAGCCTGGTGGGATGCGAACCTGCACTAATTGCAGGCAGCTGAATAGAGTAGAATGTAGACTAGAGTAGACTAGACTAGAATAGAATAGAATAGAGTAGAATAGAATGTAGAGTAGATTAGAGTAGAGTAGAGTAGAATGTAGACTACACTAGACTAGACTAGACTAGACTAGACTAGACTAGACTAGACTAGACTAGACTAGACTAGACTAGACTAGACTAGAATAGAATAGAATAGAATAGAATAGAATAGAATAGAATAGAATAGAATAGAATAGAATAGAATAGAATAGAATAGGAATAGGAGCTGGAAGGGACCTTGGAGGTCTTCTAGTCCAGCCCACTGCTCGAGCAGGAGAACCTCTACCAAACAATCCTCGGCTCCCTTTGTTGAGAAAGATATAGTTTCTTAGAGATCAACTGTAGAGGTGGTCCTCGACTTATGACCACAACTGAGCCCAATTGTGGTCCTACGTTGAGGACAACCTGTGCAGTTGGTCTCTAATAAGATCTTCCTGAACAAATGGAGATTGTTTCTATTTCGAGGTTAAAGTGGTGGCAGGTCCCAGAGACGGTGCTGGTGAAAGGGCTCTCAGCCACCGACCCACAATGACAACAGACCGCAAGTGTTGAATCCACCGCGGTTACCTACTTTTCTCCAAGCGAATGTGCTGATCGTGGCTCCTCTTAGTCGTTTCAAGAACCTCATTCAGGGCTTCGCAGGTGTAGACCCCAGCTTGGCTCTCGGTGAAGTTTTCGATGAATAACTTGGGCCCGTAGTCCACCCAGATACCATCAAGGAACCAAGTGTACTGAGAGCTGGGATACGAAGCAGCCTGACAGGTGAGGATGATGGTTTGGTGTTCTTTATTGCAGGTGTTGTTTGGACTGATGACAGGCACCTCTGGACCATCTAGGGATGAAGTTTGGATTTGAACGGAACAATTCAGGCCGAATCCTTCCACCCATTCGCCCGCAAGAGCAGGCAGACTCTTGACTTGTCCCAGAGGTGCTTGTTCAAGACGCAACTGGACTTCCTTGGTTTTTCCTTGGAAGACGTTTCGCTTCTCACCCAAGAAGCTTCCTCAGCTTCTGACTGAACGTCTCTCAGGAAGAGCGCTAACGACCAGATGACTGCAAAGGAATGTCAATCCTCCCGTCCTCCCCCAGTCAGCCAGAACTGAAGAAGCTTCCTGGGTGAGAAGCAGAACGTCTTCAAGGAAATACAAAGGAAGTCCAGTTGCAAACTGAAAAAAGCACCTTTGCGACCGCAACCACGACCTGGATGACTTGAGAATCTCCATAGATAGCCGGAGCTTGATTGTCAGGCCTCCAATCCTTGAGGACTCCAGATCTTTAAGGACCCAAATGGGCCTCTGAATTGGGCTGCCTCATCAATGAAATCCATTATGGGCAAGGTAGTGTCAACCATCCCATCCCCGTCATGAATTTAGCTGCTGTGTTTCAACCAAAATGCAGAGAACAGGCTAGTTGGGGAAGTGTAGCTAAGTCCTCATTGGGACCAGCCCTGCTGGTGATAGGGACTGCCCACTAGGCAGCGCTGTCATGCTTTCTGGAGCAGGGATGGGCTCCATTCAGTCATGGAGTTCTGCCAGATCACCCTGCCCTGTTCCTCACCTTCTCCAGATGGTCTTTCTTCCGAGAGGCTGGGTGTTGCCTGTCTTCTCACTACATTGACCAGCATCATAAACTCTCACCTTTCTGACCTTCAGAGGCTGTTTAGCCCCTTTGTGGATGTCCTTTTCCCCATGTAAGGTTCAAGCCCTTTTTGAGTCAAGGCAGGAGCAAATTACTCAGTTGCAATAAGGAAACAAACCCTCTTTGAGGGACATCAAGCCTTGATGAGAAAGAAATGTTCTTCAGGGCTCACCACACACCCATAATCTTTCCTTCCTTCCTTCCTTCCTTCCTTCCTTCCTTCCTTCCTTCCTTCCTTCCTTCCTTCCTTCCTTCCTTCCTTCCTTCCTCCCTCCCTCCCTCCCTCCCTCCCTCCCTCCCTCCTTTCCTTTCCTTTCCTTTCCTTTCCTTTCCTTTCCTTTCCTTTCCTTTCCTTTCCTTTCCTTTCCTTCTTTCCTTTCCTTTCCTTTCCTTTCCTTTCCTTTCCTTTCCTTTCCTCACTCCCTCTCATCTTTCCTTCTCTCTTTCTCTCTCTCTTTCTCTCCCTCCCTCCCTCCTTCTCCTTTCTTTCTTGACCAGGCTGTTTTTGAAAGAATAGAGTTTATTCTCTCTTTTGTTTTTATTTTTTAAATTTGTTTTCATTACGATAGTGGACATTGGACACGTCAGAAGAATTTTAAGATGTCCTCTACAGACTTTGCAATTTGTAAAAAAAAAACCCACACCAAAAAACAACCCAGTTCTATAGATGACATTTAAAAATACGTTGGAAGCAACGGATGCCAAATACTCACAGAACACTTTGAGGCTCTCGGGTTCACTCGTGGATGTAGCGCCCCCCTTGGAGACTTGGCACTGGTACTTCCCGATGTCCCCCCGGCTTACAGAGGGAATGGAGAGGGTCCGGTTGAAATCCTCGAGGTTGTAGCCTTCGGGCAGAGGAGTGCCGTTCTTCAACCAGCTAACGCTCTCAGTGATGGTTGTATTGCAGCGTAGCTCAGCGGACTGGAGTTCCAAAAGGAAAGATGGAGAGATAACCACATTCGGCTTCGGCACAATCTCTGCAGACAGAAGAGAGATGATGAGAGATGATACCAACCAAGTTTGATAGGCACAACCTGAGGCAACCTTGGCTCTTTTATGACTCGTGGACTTCAACTCCCAGAATTAATTCCTTCCTTCCTTCCTTCCTTCCTTCCTTCCTTCCTTCCTTCCTTCCTTCCTTCCTTCCTTCCTTCCTTCCTTCCTTCCTTCCTCTCTCCCTTCTTTTCTCACTCCATTTACTCTCCTTCCTTCCTTCCTTCCTTCCTCCCTCCCTCCCTCCCTCCCTCCCTCTCTCCTTTCTTTTCTCACTCCATTTCCTCTCCTTCCTTCCTTCCTTCCTTCCTTCCTTCCTCCCTCCCTCCCTCCCTCCCTCTCTCCCTCCCTTCTTTTCTCACTCCCTCTCCTTCCTTCCTTCCTTCCTTCCTTCCTTCCTTCCTTCCTTCCTCTCCCTCCCTCCCTCCCTCCCTCCCTCTTTCTTTCTTTCTTTCTTTCTTTCTTTCTTTCTTTCTTTCTTTCTTTCTTTCTTTCTTTCTTTCTTTCTTTTTCTTCCTTTTGATTCATAGAACCACCCAACTCACACAAGGTGACTCCAGGCAGTGCACAGCATTAGAAATCAACCACCACAAACACACCCCACCCCACGGGATGGGACAGCTCGCCACACTCAGCACAGCCAACTCACCATGGGACAATTCGCTGTAGGGAAATCCACCAATTCAATTTATTTATTTAAAATTATTTTTAAAAAACTATTTTAATTTTTGTCATTCACTTTCCAGGTTGGCCTCCTTCCTTTAATGAGTCTATTCCATTATTTCTTCACTATTAATGTAACTCTTGTCCCATGGCCAGTTGGCTACAGTGAGTTGTCATAGACCCCCCACCCCACCCCTCATTTTCAGCTCAGTAACTTGAGTCGGTGCCTTCACACGCATGAGGGTATGGGGACTCTGAATTCTGGCCAGCCTGTCCCAATTTCTTTATTATTATTATTATTATTTTTTTTAAAAAAAGTCTTACCCATGACTTCTAATATTATATTCCCACTAGAAATTGCAGATCCTCCTTCGGTCAGTGCATAGTTTGCAGTGTCACTTAGTCTTAGCGCCTTAATTAGAAGGGAGCAGTTGGGGTAGACGGTTTCTCTCCCAGTATATCCTGGTCCGGTTTGGTTTACACCTGGAGTCAATAGCAACATCATGATTTCTTGCGGATCGGCCCCTATTTTCAGACGGCTCCAGGTGCAGAAGATAGTACCGGCTTGGGGAGTTGGTGGCTTCAGTAGGACATCAAACGTCTCCTTTGGATTTGGAGGATCTGCCTCAATAACCAAGTTTTCATCAGCTTGAGCCAGGTGGAAACTGCAGTGGAGGATGGCACCTGCTGGTTGAAAGTGGAAAGAGAGAGAGAGGGAGGGAGAGAAACGACAGGTTCTAAGTAAAATACATTTCATCAAGCCAAAGAGCCCTTCTAGAATTTATCTGCAGAAAACATTTCTGGAAAGTGCTTTTCCACGCTCAATCACAGCGGTGCAAATCCCAATAAAGCCAGACTTGCTATCCTGCAGGAGAAATTTGAAAACACCATCAACCAATTTTTTTTAAAGTAGAAAAAGCAACGTGGTTAAAAATAGAAGGGAATTTAACACACACCCCAACATCCGGTGACCCCATAATTTGTTTAACGATGGTTAAACCACTGGGGTTGGGTTTGCATGACCTGCGAATCCCAAATCAAGCAGGCTACGGTTAGCAAAGCAGGTTAATTGCCCCAGAGGACCTTATAATGGCTAAATGTGCATAATGAAAAACATGGATTGCCTTCTGAGACATGGAAAAATGCCCCTTTGGGACTTCCATGGATTTTGAGACTTCTTTAACCGAAATTAAATCAATCATACAAAATCCTGTTTTGTAAAATAAGAGCGGCATGGATGTCAAACAGCAGAGTCATCCAACAGAACCCAGGTAGATATATCAGGGCTTGTAATGAGTACTTGGTCCTCCACCCAAGATCACATTCAACCTTTTTAGACTCTGCTATTCAAGGTTCTCATCCATACCTGCCCAAAGCACCATCCACCAAGAGCTTCTCCATCCAAGGTTACCGCGTACACCATCCATCGGGCAAGGTGGCTTCCTCCGCACTGGGTGACTGGTAAATCTTCCTGTTCTTTTGTTCAAAACTCAACCTGGTACCACCAAGAATACTGTTGCTTTTATATATCAGGTAGGTGGTCACCTCTATGTCACTCAACCTTCTCCAAATTAACCCACGCCTATCTGCCCTTCCCAGAGAGGTGTGGCAAAGATTCACAAGTTGTAATGGAAAAATAAGGAATGCACATACAGTAAGTTTAAAACTAGTATATATATTTTTTATTTGCTAAAAGAACATGAGTCATTCCAGTTCGGGTGAGAACCTCATTAGATGTTCACGGCAGGTTTACTAGTTACAAAGGGCTCCAATTTATGTGTTTGTGGTACCTTTCACACATATAATTTAGCCCCAACTCTAAAGGGATGCAAGGACAAAGACAAGAAGAAGTTGTGCACTGGGCTGGTAATAAAGATTTAATTTGAAGTTCTATACCGAACATTTCCCCCAACCAAATTCTCATTGTTGAAAGATGTCAAGAACGTTACATAAAAAGAAAGAATAAAATCCAGCAAAAATAAAAAAATAGTGCATCTACAAGGAGGTTCCAGGGGTTGCTGCTTCTAAAATGGTAGTCTTAAAAACCCATCTTCTGAATCCCCCCCCCCCAAATTAACTGTTTACAATTTCATTTAAAATAAGATAAAAGACTATGTGTACTGAAATGCCTTCTGTCCTTTCTATTCTGCCTCTAAAGACAGATAGTCCTCAACTTACAAAAGTTCATGACTGTTCAAAGTTGCAACGGCACTGAAAAAGGTGACTTATGACCGTTTTTCAGAGTTACAACCTTTGCAGCTTTTCCCATGATCATGTGATCAAGATTCAGATGCCTGGCAACTGGTTCATATTTATGACGGTTGCAGTGTCCCGGGGTCACGTGATCCCCTTTTGCGATCCCCTTCTGACAAGCCAAGTCAAGAGGGAAGCCAAATTTGCTTAACAACCAATGTTAATAACTTAACACCTGCAGTGATTCACTTAACGGCTGTGGCAGGAAAAGTCGTGAAACGGGGCAAAACTCACTGAACAACAGAATGTCTCACTTAGCCACAGAAACTTTGGGCTCAGGGGTGGTTGCAAGTTGAGGACTACCTGTATTACAAACCCATCCTCCAAAATCCCAAGAAATTAGCTGATTTCAATTTCATTTAAAATAAGATCAAGGTGTACTGAAAAGGCTTCTGATCTTTCTTTTCCGCCTCTGAACACTTACTTGGACATATTTGAAGATCAGTTCCAATCGGAGGCTTTTTGTCTTTTTCCTTCTAAATAATAATAATAATAATAATAATAATAATAATAATAATAATAATAATAATAATAATACCGGTAATAATAATAATAATAATAATAATAATAATAATAATAATAATAATAATAATAATAATGACGAAGAAGAAGAAGAAGAAGAAGAAGAAGAAGAAGAAGAAGAAGAAGAAGAAGAAGAAGAAGAAGAAGTTGGAAGGTACCTTGGAGGTCATCTAGTCCAACCCCCTGCTCAGGCAGGAAACCCTATACCATTTCAGGCAAATGGCTGTCCAGTCTCTTCTTA